>NC_066581.1:477872700-477965200 GCF_024323335.1 Lathyrus oleraceus
TATATATATATAATATATATATAAGAAAGTGAACTTGTGAATTTTATGAATAATTTTTTTTTCTTTATTAAGTCAAGTACAGTTGAAGTGATGTTAAAAAATTGTTTTTGGATGCTGTGAGTAGTTATAGAAAAAATAGTTACTTAATGTTCTTCAATGTGAATTTAAAATTGTTTTCAAAATTATAAGAAATATCAATGCAATCCGGAAACGAGACCCATGAATAATATTTTTTTTATGAAATATCAACGTTGTGATTGAAGGATTCAAATGAGAGAATTATATTACATCAATATAATAATTGTACTAAATTGTTGATTAATTTTATGTCAAAAAATCATGTTTTCTGAGTTTTATCATAATTGCAATAAATATTATTTTTCTTTAATGACATTTTTGTATGTTAATTAGGTATACTTGAACATATTTTTTTTATTTTTATCAAAAAAAAGTTATATCGTTCGTACAACTTATTTATGTAATAATTATAAATTTAAATTATTTATAGTAATTATTAAATTTATTTATATGATTAATAATTAATATCAAAGACATTTATTATATAACCGTACTCAGTATTAATATTTGATAATTGATGTAATATTTGATTATTATGTAAGAATACATTTTACTACTCAGTCTTATTTAATTTGCATCCAAAAAAATTATAGATGTCTATTATGATTATCTAATATTGTACTTTTGTTAAATATTGTAATGTGTGTACAAGATTTATGTTATAGCTAGTATGTTGAATATTATTTCGTAATAATTTCTTCCTACAACCGCTTATTCAATCAAAGTAATATATATTTATTAGGCACCTTTCATTTTTTATTTTATGTTTAAATCACATATCACCCGGTCCAACTAAACACCCTTGTGATATGTGAATGAGTGACATGCTTTGAATCACATATCACCCGGTCCAACTAAACAACCCTTGTGATATGTGAATGAGTGACATGCTTTGAATCACAACACCAACAATTTTATGTTTTTTCGTTACAAAAAGGATGTATTCAATTAATTTACATTTTAAAATAAAATTTAACACTTTTTACCATGGTTCAGATTAATAACCGTAGTATAATATCATGACATTTCACTAGAGTTTTTCTTATCAACCGTGGTGAAATATTTTACCTATATAAGCTAATATAATTCTTATTAGAACAGACTGCTTCAATGTGACACCCTAACTTCTCTCGCTTTATCCAAATCTCTTAAAATCCGTCATATCTTTACAAAACTCCAACATAACTTCTCCAACTTATATGAGTTAAGGAATGGTATCATGAATCCTTGCAAGATGAAACAGGTAACTCATTTCTTTGAGTTCATTTTCCACGAATCTTTTCAATCAAAGGTACATTCATGAAACATTTTTCACCGTATATTTTATGAGTTGTGATGTCGTTGTTGTTCAAAATATTTGTCTTATTTTTCTTATTCAAAATATATATGAAACATTTGTATTCTTCTAAATATTTGTCCAACATATGGTTTATTGTTTTCTTGTTGTTAAGATGAGATTATAGGTTTTATATTATTGTTTTTGTTCAGATAAGTAAAGGGTTTAAGTTATTGTTGAAGTATGTTGTTGTTTTGTTAAGGTAAGTTGTTTTTTGTTATTGTAGACTTTTTGTTAAGGTATTCTCATACGGTGAACTGACTTTATGGATTTTTAATCGCAATGTCGCGGTTAGCAAGAGTCGCCACCGACTTTTCTTTTATCCCATAAGGAAAGGTGGAAAAGAACAGGAAAGACCTTAATTTAGATTCTTAGGTTCGGGAGGTACGTTATACAAAGGGAAGGTGTTAGCACCCTTTATATCCATGGTTACCCATGGGCTCTTAATTGCTCAATCATTTATGTTTTCTATTTTGAAAGAGGTGGTTGAAAATGTGTAGGAAATGTTTTGAAAAGGAGAATTTAACTTTGTAATGATTCTTGCATGAATGTTACAAAGTGATTATCTCATTTAGATTTGAATGTTATTTAGAAAAATATAACTCAGCAATGATCCTGGCACGGATGTATGCTAAGTGGTGATTTTCTAAAAAAGGATGTTTGAAATGTGTAAGGTGGGAAAAATATTTTAGGTTATGAATGAGCAATTAAGGGTTATACCTGTCCGAGGTCTTTCCGGCCGGGCATTTCCTGTCCTTATGAGGGTAAAACTGTCCTTACTATTGAGAAGTAAGTTTTTTATCCTTGGGATGTAAAAGGGTCATCGTAGGGTCATCGATAGGTCATTGAAGGCAACAGTTGTAAGGATACCTTAGCATTCGAAGGGACGATCATCATTTAACCGTAGGCTACACCGAAGGGTCATCGAGGGACACAATCGTATTTTCGAAGGCAACATCCGAGGGACCATGATTTATTTTATGATGATTTAACCGAAGGGTCTTTGCTAAGGGTATCCCCACATTCGCGGGACATGACCGTATTACGAAATCGTGGGGTAATAAAGAGAGGTCCGATATTATTTATTTAAAGTCCATATTTTAACAATTAATTAGGTAATTATGATGAATCTCCACATTAAAATCAACACATTAAAATCAATACATTAAAAATTAATACATTAAAATTAATTAGGCAATCAATATGAGTCTTCACATTAAAGTGAAGTAATTTAGAATCCATCTCCACGAAGGTCTCCCACACGTAAAGTGGAGTACCTAGCCGGCCGCTTCATTGAGGATATGGAAGCCTTTACACCATTCAACACACGGGTTAGAACATGGAGATAAAATATGATTTGACAATTGCACCATAAAATAGACATAACAGTTATGAGTTCAGGCCAAGTGATGCAAAAATCGCAATTAGATAAACATAAGATAGAACAGCAAAGGGACAAAGCAGCCACTGTCCCATTCGCCTCTGCTTCGCCTAGCGAAGGCTCAGCGAAGGCTCGCTGCAGGCTCGCTTAGCGATGAGCTAGCGAGCGGCCCACGAGTTTGGAGTTTGACAGCAGCATGACTTCCGAAAACCTGCTCTTATGGCATTCGATCACAGGCATAGCATAGACAATTATACAGGATGTTCATACTTAGATTCACATACGAAATCAGATTACATATCAAAACTTTAATCGGTATGCATCATGTATGTAAAGAATATCAATTGGAAACGTAAAACAGCGGTGATACGCAAACCTGTGTGCAATTGCGATATCGAAAGGGACTGGTTGCTTGGAGGCCGGATTGAGTTGGGCGGCGGTAGTTTCGGCGCGGATGGGCGGCCTTCAGGTTAGCAGGGTTTTGCACCAGGGTTTCCGTCTTTCGTCTTGGTCTCTCCGTTTCGGTGTCCGTCCGTCTGTGCGTGTTTTCTGTGTTCTCCCTTTGGGTCTGTCTATCATTTTCGGGGCTGAGGAGCTGGTATTTATAGTAGTAGTGGTAGTGACCTAATGGGCTTAAAATGAGGTCCAAAACTTCAGATTTTCGCAAGCTTCGCTAGGCAAAGGAATTGCTCTCCTAGCGAGCAAGCTATTCTGGGCTTTTTTCTGGATCTGATGCTTCGCTGGGCGAGTGTCATGATGAAGTGTTCGCTAGGCGAAGGAATTGCTCGCCTAGCGAGCAAGCTATTTTGGGCCGTCTTTGGATTGGGCCTGTTGTGAGCTGGGCTTTCGTTCCTTTAGAGTCAGTGCCTTGCAGAACAAGTCAGAGGAAAGCTTTGTAATATCGACGGGCAAATTTGGGGTATGACAACTGCCCCTGTTCAATATTCTTGAACCGAGAGAGTAGAATGGTATGTGCCGTTCGTGGTCTGGAGGTGAAAGATTATTGAACACTAGAATGCCCCAAAAATTTGCGCCTGTCAATCAGGAGCTAATCTTGATGGAGATGGGCTTAGAGATGCTATCCAGGAAGTTTGATGACGAGCTTCCGATTGTGCCGTACGTTAGACGATGTCTGAAGCCATGGATGTCATACTGGGTCATACGCTAAACCGTATAGTGAATCATCCATCATGCTGTTGACTTCGCTGGGGAGTCAGAGTATGCTATATACTGTTGGGGATAAGGGATCAGAATGGATCATACACTGGACCGTATCTGAATACCAGAGTGAGCTGTTCGTTAGGCGGATGACTTTGCCGAGGAAAAATCAGAACGGATCGTACGCTAGATCGTCTCTGAGTTGAAGATCCAAATGGGTCTTATGATAGACTGTATTGGAGTTGCAGGATGAGCCGTTCGTTAGGCTGTGTCTGATGATGAAAGGGGGGTAGTCGTACGCTAGACTACAATTCAGAAATGTACCTGTCACTAGGTAGCATCTGAGGAGATGAAGGTCTAACTTGGTCGTACATTAAACCATATCTGAGCAGAATGAGCCGTCCGTTAGGCTGAATCTGACGATGAAAGGGAGGCAGTCGTACGCTAGACTACAATTCAGAAATGTACCTGCCACTAGGTAGCATCTGAGGAGATGAAGGTCTAACTTGGTCGTACATTAAACCATATCTGAGCAGAATGAGCCGTCCGTTAGGCTGAATCTGCTGAAAAGGGAGTAGTCGTATACTAGACTACCATTCAGAAATGTACCTGTCCTAAGGTAGCATCTGAGGAGATGAAGGTCTAACTTGGTCGTACATTAAACCGTATCTGAGCAGGATGAGCCGTCCATTAGGCTGAATCTGCTGAAAAGGGAGTAGTCGTATACTAGACCACCATTCAGAAATGTACCCGTCCTAAGGTAGCATATGAGGAGATGAAGGTCTAACTTGGTCGTACATTAAACCGTATCTGAGCAGGATGAAAGTCAGAATGGATCGTACGTTAGACCGTATCTGAGCTGAAGGTCCAAATGGGTCGTACGTTAGACTGTATTGGAGTTGCAGAATGAGCCGTACGTTAGGCTGTATCTGAAGAAGAAAGTAGTCGTACGCTAGACTACACCTCGGAATGTACCGTACGCTAGGCAGCATCTGAGGATTTGAGTATCCAAATGGGTCGTACGTTAGACCGTATTGGAGTTGGTTGAAAGTCAGAATGGATCGTACGTTAGACCGTATCTGAGCTGAAAGTCCAAATGGGTCGTACGTTAGACCGTATTGGAGTTGTTGAAAGTCAGAATGGATCGTACGTTAGACCGTATCTGAGCTGAAAGTCCAAATGGGTCGTACGTTAGACCGTATTGGAGTTGTTGAAAGTCAGAATGGATCGTACGTTAGACCGTATCTGAGCTGAAAGAGTCATATGTTGGGCTGAATCAGAATGAACCGTACGTTAGGCTGTATCTGATAATATTTGTTGTATTTGCAGTGAATATCTGGGGTGGGCTTAGAGATGCCACCATTGGGAGAATGTCAGAACGTTCGTCAGATGGATTATATCTGAGAGCTGTATTCGAATCTTGAATGTGATCAGGAGGATAATCAGCCTGAAAAATAAAGTTAGTTTCATGCAATGTCATGATGCATGAGATGTTTTATGCTTGCGAACAGGTGCATGCGATGAAATGATGTAATGTATAGGATGCGGAATGAAGTGAATGTGAGCATTGTATGCAGGTATGTAATATGAAATGATGTAATGAATGCACTATGCGTCTGAAACGTTCTTCCAGGGGATTCTACTGGGGGAATAACTCTCAGTCTTCTGGCCGGAGATATTTGTATTGATGACCCTTCCTTAGCTGGGGGATTTGACTTCTGTCTGATGGTAGAAACATTTGACAGAGCCTGGCTGGGGATAGAAAAGATGACCACTTCGTCCGGTTTCGCCGATTTCTCTTGGGGATAACTGGCGTCGCCGGGGAATCGAATTAGCAACGGACTCCTTGGAAAGCGTGGTTAGACCTTCTCCTTGGTCCTGAAGTCTCGTAGTAATCGCAATTTCCATTTTAGGCATGTATTTTTGATAAACATTGATCATATTCAAATGCATATATCAATTCAAATTAAATCAATGGACGTTTATGCAAACAAAACAGAAAAGTAAAAATGAAATAAAAATTGCATTGACTTTTCGAAAGAGGGCCTATGAACAGGCAATTCGTATACAGGGAGACAGAAATCCTAGTAAGAGGAAATTGTCAAGAAAACAAACAGAAAGCTATGCAGAAAAAGTCCTATTGATTTTAATTCCGCTACTGTCATCATGTCTTCAAGCATCTCATCTCCTGCTGTCGGATAGAGGTGATTGGCTTGTTCAGTCCCTTGAACTTGGTTGAAGCTGACAGAGAACGGGATGTAGTCATACGCTTTAACCCCTAACTTTTGCCTGGACCGCCTTTTTCAGGTTTTCAGTCCACCGGGATACCCTTTTTTGCCCAAGCCGCCTTTTCAGGTTTTCGACTTGACGGGTGTACATTTGTATATGTTTATCCCTAATTTTTGCCCGAACCCTTTTGGTTCGCCGGGATGCCCTTACTTTTGCCTAGGTACGTCGACCTAGCGGGTCTCTGTTATGCGTAGTATTTTTTAACTATGTCCGCGTTCACAGGATGCGGGAAGTCTTCGCCATCCATTGTAGCAAGTATCACGGCTCCACCGGAGAATACCTTCTTAACCACAAATGGACCTTCGTATGTGGGAGTCCACTTGCCTCTGGGATCCCCTTGTGGTAGAATGATACGCTTGATCACCAAGTCACCAATTTGATACATCTGTCTCTTGACTCTTTTGTTAAATGCTTGGGTCATGCGCTTCTGATATATCTGCCCGTGACAAACAGCCGCAAGTCTCTTCTCATCAATCAAATTTATCTGATCGAGCAGAGTCTGAATCCATTCATCCTCGCCCAAACCCGCCTCCTTCATGATCCTTAGAGAGGGAATCTGAACTTCCACTGGTAAGACGGCTTCCATTCCGTAGACTAAAGAGAAAGGAGTTGCCCCTGTCGAAGTGCGTACTGAAGTGCGATAACCATGAGAGCAAACGGTAACATCTCATGCCAGTCTTTGCACGTTACTGTCATCTTTTGCATAACCTTCTTGATATTGTTAGCAGTCTCCACGACGCCGTTCATTTTTGGCCGGTATGGAGAAGAGTTATGGTGTTTTATTTTGAACTGCATGTAGAGTTCAGTTTAGTACCATTATCAGTGATAACTCTTCCAGGAGACAGCAGGTTTCTCAAATAGATATTTGATAGAATCCATCTTAGAAGTCAATAAAGTGGTATGATTCAACATATATTGTCTTAGTCGGCGAGCAGCCCAAGCCAAAGCACAGCAAGCTTTCTCGAGCTGTGAGTATCTTGTTTCACAGTCGGTACCTTTTGCTAAGGCAGTATATGGCATGCTCTTTTCGACCAGACTCGTCATGTTGCCCCAGCACACCCTATTGAATTTTCTAACACGGTCAAATACATTATTAGAGGTCTTCCTTCAACGGGTAGCATCAGAATTGGAGGTTCTTGGAGATATTTCTTGATTTTGTCATTCATCATTCCATACCATCTCTTGATTTTTCTTTTTTAGTAATTTGAAGATGGGTTTGCAAGTAGCAGTTAAGTGTGGGATGAATCGGGCAATGTAATTCAAGTGTCCCAAGAACCCTCTGACTTCTTTCTGGTCTATTTTAGTACTCAGATCTATAGTGTCAATTGATTCCTCATGCGGCTGTATGGTCTTTTCTTCTTGTAGTACCAGTCTGGTAAGTTCTCCAGGGACTTCACAATCTTCCTCGCTTCCATCCTCGGCTTGGTAGATCGGATTTTCAAAGTCATAATGAACAGTAGCAGAACTATTATCAACAGGATCCAGAGTGGATATGGATCGGCAAATTGTTACGTGAGTGTGTGCAAGAAAACATAGCTTGTTTGAAAATGACAGGAAAGATAAAGAGCACAATATTTGAATGCAAAAAGTCCATTGATTTATTGAATATGAATATGCTTATGAAATGACAAACCCTTAAAATTAGCTATTATGCCCCGGGTATAGACACAATGCTTAAAATGCTAAAATAGCAACAACAATTACTCCTGACTAAAGGAAATCAGGATAGTGTCTTCAGCTTTCCAATTATTGAGCCCGTCACCCATTGTTGGGAAAATCCAGCTATCCAGGTTGCAATCGCTATCAGCATCTTCCACAGCATTGACAGTCTCGTCAAGATTAGGCAGAGGAGCAGTGATGACATTAGGAGTCTCCGGAGGATCAGAGGTAGCCATCTGTATCTTTCCACTTCGAATGCCGCTTTCAACATGTTCACCTGTTAATATAAGTTCAGTGAAACCCAATGAGGAACTCCTTAATAGATGGCTGTAGAATGGGCCAGTCAGTGTGCTCATGAACATGTCCACTAATTCTCGATCAGTCATAGGGGTTTGACTCTGCCAGCCAAATCTCTCCATTTTTGAGCATATTCTTTGAAGCTTTCTTTAGATCCCATAGTCATATTCTGCAACTGTAGTCGAGTAGGTGCCAATTCAGAATTATACTGGTAGTGCTTGTAGAAAGTTGTCGCTAAATCAGTCCATGTGTGGATGTTAGAGCTCTCGAGCTGATAGTACCATTCCAACTGTGTGTCAGCCAGACTTTCTTGGAAGAAATGGATCCATAGCTTCCTATCAGCAGTATGCGGCTGAATCTTTCTCACATAAGCTCTCAGATGCATTTGAGGACAAGATGCCCCATCATATTTAGTGAAAACGGGGACCTTGAATTTACGGGGAATGACCACATCTGAGACCAGACCTAAGCTTTCGAAATCCAGACCGGGCGCCTTCTGACTTTCCATAGCTAGCATACGTTCTTCTAGCAACTTGTACTTATCATCTTTTGGAGAGTACTGCTCATTCACATAATCTTCATCGTCGTCCTCCTGGCTGAAAGGATAAGCATTCTCAACTTCTGAATCTGTTCCCTCTTCTTGATCTTTCTTCAGCTCGAGCAAGAGAGCCTTCAGTTCCTCCTGCCCCTTGGATAAGTTCAAGATCATCTCCTGGAGTTGAGCATTCTGAGCGTGGAGATCCTTGACAGTTTGTTCGAGATCCATTTTTCTGCTTGCATGAAAACCGTGAGAACATTGATCCCTTTAGAACACCTGTTATGCAATGTTATGTTATGCAATGTATGAAATGTTTTCAAAGACTTTTGGAATCTAACTTTGCATAAACTACCAAAAAAGGAAACTTTTTTTTTTTTTTTTTACAAAATAGAGCAAAATTAACTCCCTAAGTCCTCGAAATGGTTAGTTCAATGCCATGATGTTATGATGATGTTATGATGTTAAGTAAATAACAAGCACAAGCAAGTCACACAACCATCATTCCTAAGTTTTAAGGCTTGCATGAGTTCCATAGGTAAGTACCCTCCCCACTGAAGTTTGGCTGGTTCAACCTGTCCTAGAATAGTAACCGGGTTCTAGAAGGATCTCAGATCATCGACCTTTCTTTAAGTCCACTTCAGTGCAACACCAAGTGGTTGACCGAAGCTTCCCTAAAGTCCAATCTCAAAGAGTGTAGTATCGAGTCTCAACCAACCCCAGTCGGAACCGAAGTCAGTTATCTCACTACTTTCTAATGGCTAGGATGAGTCAATTAGGGTTCTAAAGGTCTGGTTAATGCTTTGATGACACCACGCGAATGCCAAATTTTTCCTCAAGTAAACATGAGGAACATCAGGACATCCAAAGTGTCACATTAACCGTAGCCATCATTTTAACCATTCCAGTATACGCCGGATAGTCGCGATGATCTATTGCTACTTACCTAAGGTACACTAGATCCGGGTGTAGGATCTTTCACTCAAGCATAAAATACCCTCAAAAGAAGGAACAATTTGAAAACATAAATGATTTTTTAAGGTGACCTCTCTTTGTTGTCCCCAGCAGAGTCGCCAGTTCTGTCATACGGTGAACTGACTTTATGGATTTTTAATCGCAATGTCGCGGTTAGCAAGAGTCGCCACCGACTTTTCTTTTATCCCATAAGGAAAGGTGGAAAAGAACAGGAAAGACCTTAATTTAGATTCTTAGGTTCGGGAGGTACGTTATACAAAGGGAAGGTGTTAGCACCCTTTATATCCATGGTTACCCATGGGCTCTTAATTGCTCAATCATTTATGTTTTCTATTTTGAAAGAGGTGGTTGAAAAATGTGTAGGAAATGTTTTGAAAAGGAGAATTTAACTTTGTAATGATTCTTGCATGAATGTATACAAAGTGATTATCTCATTTAGATTTGAATGTTATTTAGAAAAATATAACTCAGCAATGATCCTGGCACAGATGTATGCTAAGTGGTGATTTTCTAAAAAAGGATGTTTGAAATGTGTAAGGTGGGAAAAATATTTTAGGTTATGAATGAGCAATTAAGGGTTATACCTGTCCGAGGTCTTTCCGGGCATTTCCTGTCCTTATGAGGGTAAAACTGTCCTTACTATTGAGAAGTAAGTAGTTTTATCCTTGGGATGTAAAAGGGTCATCGTAGGGTCATCGATAGGTCATTGAAGGCAACAGTTGTAAGGATACCTTAGCATTCGAAGGGACGATCATCATTTAACCGTAGGCTACACCGAAGGGTCATCGAGGGACACAATCGTATTTTCGAAGGCAACATCCGAGGGACCATGATTTATTTTATGATGATTTAACCGAAGGGTCTTTGCTAAGGGTATCCCCACATTCGCGGGACATGACCGTATTACGAAATCGTGGGGTAATAAAGAGAGGTCCGATATTATTTATTTAAAGTCCATATTTTAACAATTAATTAGGTAATTATGATGAATCTCCACATTAAAATCAACACATTAAAATCAATACATTAAAAATTAATACATTAAAATTAATTAGGCAATCAATATGAGTCTTCACATTAAAGTGAAGTAATTTAGAATCCATCTCCACGAAGGTCTCCCACACGTAAAGTGGAGTACCTAGCCGGCCGCTTCATTGAGGATATGGAAGCCTTTACACCATTCAACACACGGGTTAGAGCATGGAGATAAAATATGATTTGACAATTGCACCATAAAATAGACATAACAGTTATGAGTTCAGGCCAAGTGATGCAAAAATCGCAATTAGATAAACATAAGATAGAACAGCAAAGGGACAAAGCAGCCACTGTCCCATTCGCCTCTGCTTCGCCTAGCGAAGGCTCAGTGAAGGCTCGCTGCAGGCTCGCTTAGCGATGAGCTAGCGAGCGGCCACGGGTTTGGAGTTTGACAGCAGCATGACTTCCGAAAACCTGCACTCTTATGGCATTCGATCACAGGCATAGCATAGACAATTATACAGGATGTTCATACTTAGATTCACATACGAAATCAGATTACATATCAAAACTTTAATCGGTATGCATCATGTATGTAAAGAATATCAATTGGAAACGTAAAACAGCGGTGATACGCAAACCTGTGTGCAATTGCGATATCGAAAGGGACTGGTTGCTTGGAGGCCGGATTGAGTTGGGCGGCGGTAGTTTCGGCGCGGATGGGCGGCCTTCAGGTTAGCAGGGTTTTGCACCAGGGTTTCCGTCTTTCGTCTTGGTCTCTCCGTTTCGGTGTCCGTCCGTCTGTGCGTGTTTCTGTGTTTCTCCCTTTGGGTCTGTCTGTCATTTTCGGGGCTGAGGAGCTGGTATTTATAGTAGTAGTGGTAGTGACCTAATGGGCTTAAAATGAGGTCCAAAACTTCAGATTTTCGCAAGCTTCGCTAGGCAAAGGAATTGCTCTCCTAGCGAGCAAGCTATTCTGGGCTTTTTTCTGGATCTGATGCTTCGCTGGGCGAGTGTCATGATGAAGTGTTCGCTAGGCGAAGGAATTGCTCGCCTAGCGAGCAAGCTATTTTGGGCCGTCTTTGGATTGGGCCTGTTGTGAGCTGGGCTTTCGTTCCTTTAGAGTCAGTGCCTTGCAGAACAAGTCAGAGGAAAGCTTTGTAATATCGACAGGCAAATTTTGGGGTATGACAGGTATGTTAATGGTTTTGTTGAGGTATGTTGTTGTTTTGTTAAGGCAAGTTAATATTTTTGTTGATAAGTGTTGTTGTTTGTGTTATTTTAGATGTTTTTTTATTAGGTATATTGATGTTTTTGTTGAGGTATATTTATGTTTTTGTTGATAAATATTGTTGTTTGTGTTATCTTAGATATTTTTGTTGAAGTATGTTGATGTTTTGTTGTGGTATATTGTTGTTTTATTAAGGTAAATTGTTGTTTTTAGTTGATAAATATTTTTGCTTGTTTTATTTTATGATGTGTATGATCCGCTGTCGCACACAAGTCAAAACGAGTTTAATAAACGTAATAAACGGAAGTGATACTCTAGCCGTATTGCAAGGACTATGAGTATTTTAACCAATCGATTGAAATGATAGGGGTTTTAATTTTTGATTAAGAGTATGATTAACATAATTTGGTTACGAACAAAATTAATGAGCTGATCTACTGATTCGATTTCGACTTATCATCGATTAGTATAATTCCAACACTTTATTCCTTTTTCAATTACAACATCAATAACAAGCTCAGTTGAAACTATAAGATTTACGTTCTTGTTTGTCGAATTTAATATACGGTTAAAGATAGTGTGGAATAATGAAAAAGGTACGTTATCACGATTACGGTAAGGAACATACATCAATCGAAATACGTCAATTCTATTCTATAAGAAATCAAATTAAGAAAAAGAGATTCATATACATAAATTGAAAAGGAAGTGAAATTGTATTGAAAATTATAATAATCTCAAAGTTGTTGGATTCGATTACATCAGATCAACCTTTGAAAATTAGCTCTCCATAAAATTTTTAGCGTATTCTCTAATTTCTTGAAAATTGAATACATAATCTAATGCTACAAATTTGTTTTAAATAATACAAGAGAATATGGGCCCTAATAGAAATCGACCCGCAAAAAAAACTAATTATCTCTTAAGTCTAGCAAAAAAACACAGTATTTAACTCCTCTGCACTTCAAATTGGCTTCTAACTTTAACATGAAATATGTAGTTTATCTTCTCAAACTTCCAACGCATATTATAGCACGTAAAACATAATTTTGCAGCTCAAGTTATAATCTACACAACAAGAAAGCGTAAAATTACCGTTTATTTAGAAAATAGATGACAAAGATAAGATAAGAGCAAAATTAAATGAAAAATGAAAAATATACTTAAAATATATAAATGACAAGAAAAAATATAGAATTTTTGTAGTAAAATAGTAAAAGAGTGTGCATCAAAATGAACTCATCAAATTCTCTCACACTTAAACGTTTACACTCCGAGCAAAACTCTAAATTCATAATAGAGTAAAAATAGAACATGCAATTTCAAATATTTTTAGGATTACAAAGGGGTAACCAAATTCTCATTCTAAGCTTCAAGAAATATGGTGTTAGTGAGTAGCTTCTTGTGACAATCAAAGAAAATTAGAGGATAATTTATCAAAGAAAAACATCATAAGTGGCAAGATCCTTACATGATAAATTTCTCTCAACTCTCAAGTGTTTAGATTATTTGTTTACACTCAAATCATATCATGAAAGCTAATACTACCATAAACTTAAAAAGACTCTAACATCCACACTTGAAATACATGCACGCAAAGATCAAAAAGACTTTATTTGGGTTGTGACGTGGTCAAGATAAGGGTGAGATAAATTCTAAGGGGTATTAGGCTAAAATTTAAGGGATAAAAGATAATTGAAAGGGGCTATGAGAGTTGAACTAAACAATATTTTATTTACTTTAACTTCTTTGCATCCATGTCCTCTTCTCTTTGCTTTTTTTTTTCTCTTTCTTTTTTCTTTTTTTCTTTTTTTTTCCAGAAGGAGTAAGATAAAAACATAAATTTTCTTGCTTCTTTCTTTTCTTTTCTTTTTCTATTTTTTTTCTTTTCTGTTAACTTTTGAAATACCACAGTTATGCTAATTCAATCACACACAACTCCAAACAAGACCCTTTCATCCCTTTAAATAGGGTGATATCATTGTTTTCACTTTAGGTTTGTAATGACTTATAAATTAAAAATGGGATAAATAGGCTCAAAGGGGCTTCAAACAAGGAGTGATAATTTCAGGGTTGACTTTTTGGTTAAGTGGCTAAAAATAAAACAAAAATAAAATGTCTATATCATATCAGTGTGCACAAGTAAACACAAATTTTTAACAAGAGTCAAGTCAAGTTCTAGAGTATATGACCCCCCCCCCCCCCTCCCTACACACACATAAACTTAAGATACACATTTTCCTCAATGACAAAAACAAGTATAAAATAAGAATGAGAGAAAGAAAGGACTCTCTGATCAAAATGTAGTGTAGTTGGGCTTTTCCAAGGAAATCTCTTATACGGTTGCATCTTGAAGAACAAAAATTTCATGGAATGGCTTTAGGCACTTCCCGTTAACTTTAAAGACTTTGCTAGCACATGTACATTTTATTTCTACTGCACCATGAGGAAAAATATTAGTAATAACAAAAGGGCCAATTCACTTGAATCTAAATTTTCCAGCTACAATTCTTAGGTGGGGGTTAAATAGTAAAACTTCTTTGCCAACATAGAACTCCTTCCTAAAAATCATCTTATCATGTAAGTGCTTATTTTTCTCTTTATAAATTCTAGAGTTTTCATAGGTTTCTAGCCTAAGCTCTCCAAGCTAATGTAATTGGATTTTTCTTTCCATACCTGCTTTCTGCATTTCAATATTATAACTTTTGACTGCCCAAGAAGAATGGTGCTTAATTTCTACTGGATGGTGACATTCCTTACCAAATACAAGTTGATAAGGAGACATCTCTATTGGTGTTTTGAAAGTTGTTCTTTGAGCCCAAAGTGCTTCTTCTAGATGTCGACTTCAGTCTTTTCTATTTGGTTACACCATATTTTCTAAAATATGTTTAATTTCCCGGTTTGAGATCTCAGCTTGTCCATTAGTTTGGGGATGGTATACAATAGAGACCCTATACACAACATCATACTTTCATAACAAAACTTCCATGGTGCAATTATATAAATGAGTTCCTTGGTTACTTATGATAGCTCGGGATATTCCAAGCTTGTAAAAAAATATTTTACCTGATAAAATTTATAACAACTTTAGAATTATTAGTCCTAGTGAGGACTGCTTCCACCCACTTTGGAACATAATCAAAAACAAGTAAAATTTAAAGAAAACATAAATATATAGGGAAAAGACCCATAAAGTCAATTCCTCGTACATCAAAGACCTCACGGAAAAGTATTGGTTGCTAAGGCATTTAATTGTTATGAGTGATGGTTGTACCTATTATTTTACATTGTTAAAAAGTGTGGTAAGTCTCATAAGCATCCTTAAAAACAGTGGACCAAAAGAAACCTGAGTCTAGGAATTTTCTTGCATGAGAAAATTGCACAATAGAGTCAATATCATAGTCGAGGACAGATCTCCTAATTACCTTATCAAAATCGAATTTCTAAAGATATGGATCATCCCACACATAATATTTTGCATCACTTTTGAGCTTGTGAATTTGTGCTCTTGATGCACCTGCTGGAAAAACCCCAACAACAAGATAATTAATTAAATCAGCATACCATGGAGTTACCTCACATAATTGTAAAAGTTGCTCATCAGGAAAATCATCCTGAATAGGAAAGGATCTTCATCTCGTTCTATTTTACTTAAGTGTTCAACCACTAAATTCTCAGCTCCACTTTTATACTTAATCTGTAAATTGAATTCTTGGAGCAACAATATCCATCGAATCAATCTCAGCTTTGCTTTTGGTTTCTTCTACAGGTACTTCAAAGTTGTATGGTCAGTAAAAACAACTACCTTGGAACTTAGGAAATATGATCTAAATTTATCAAGAGAAAAAACAATAGCTAGAAGTTCTTTTTCATTAGTGGTGTAATTAGCTTGCGTAGAATCTAAAGTCATAGAAGAATAATAAATAACATGGGAAGACTTGTCAACTCTTTGTGCTAGGACAAACCCCATTGCATAGTTAGATGCATCACACGTAATTTTAAAAGGGAGGGTCCAATCAGGTGGCTGGATGATAGGGTTAGTGCTTTCTTCAAGAAGTCAAACGCCTTTTACATTTTTCATCAAAATTGAAAGTGGCATCATTTTTCAACAAATTTGACAGCGGAAGAGTTATCTTACTCAAATCATTTATGAAGCTTCTGGAAAAACCTGGATGGCCAACAAAAGAACAAATCTCACAAATGTAAGATGGGTAAGGCAGATTAGGAAAAACCTGAAATCCAAAGACTATATGTCCTAAAACAAATCCCTACTCAACCACGAAATATAATTTCTCACAACTCAATACAAGGTTAGTTTCAATGCATCTCTCTAAAATCAAGTCCAAATTGTTCAAGCATGCATTAAATGAAGAACCATAAACAATGAAATTATCCATAAACACCTTAATGCAATTTTCAATCAATTCAACAAAAATACTAATTCTGCATCATTCGAACATGCCATGAGCATTGCACATACCAAATGGAATCCTTCTATAAGCAAATTTATCGAATGGGCACATGAAAGTTGTCTTTTGTTGATCCTCGGGTGCAATATGGATCTGAAAGTAACCTGAAAAACCATCAAGAAAACAATAGTGCAATTTACCATCCAACCGTTCAAGTATCTGATCAATGAACAGTAAAAAAATGATCATTTTGGGGTGCTTGGTTTAACTGCTTGTAGTCAATACAAACTCTCTAACTGTTTTGAACTCTAGTCGGTACAAGTTCATTTTTTAACATTGTGAGACCAAACTTCATAGGTATAACCTGCACTGGACTTACATAATTACTGTCAAAGATAGGGTATATGATATCTTCTTGCAAGACTTTGATTATCTCATTCTTCACAACATTAAGAATTAAAGGATAAATCCACATTAGGGGCTTCCTCACTGCTTTAGCTCCGTCTTCAAGCAAAAATGGAATCCTTCTTATGCTTCTTTAATACCTACAAAAGCTTATCTTCTTCATCAAAATCAAGGTTAGATGAAATTATTATCGGTAGCTTTTCATTCCTCTCTAAATATGCATATTTTAAATTATCAGGAAGTGTTTTAAGCTCTAAAGAAGGTGGTTACTCAATGGATGGTGTGTTTGGGGAAGTCAGGATGTCAAGAGCTTCAATTGAAAAAATAACTTCATCTATAAATTCATTTGCAGGAAAAACATCTACCTGCAAGGTAGCTTTAATCTCAACACAAATAGAACAAAGGTTAGTGTCAGGACATGCATCACAAGTGCAAGTATCATCAAAATAGTTCAATGATGGAAAATCAATTGAAAACAACTCAGAATAAGTATCATCAACTAATTCAGAAAGAAATTCAATGTGAAAAACATAATGATCTTCCATGGTATGTTTCATATCATTAAAAATGTTGAATTTTGCAATAATATCACCAAATTCCGTGGACATTGTTCCATCATCAACATCAACTTTTGTTTTTGCAGTTTTCATAAATGGCATTACCAAAATGATGGGTGCCATGCTTTACTTAGTTTCTCCTTCCATGTCCAGAATGTAGAAATCTGTAGGAAAAATCAAGTCATTAACTTGAACAAGTACATCTTTTACTACTCCAGTAGGGCAGACATTGCTTCTGTTCACCAATTGGATGGTTAAACTTGTATTGTGTAAATGCCAAAGATCAAGATTGTTAGAAACATAAATAGGCATAAAAATAATGGAATCTCCTAAATCAAGAATGCAATTTTCGAATTTACTATCCCCAATGGTACAGGGAATAAAGAAAGCTACTGGACCTTTGAACTTTTTGGGCATGGCATGAGTTAAAGTTGAGACATTCCGCTTGGTGAGAGATGATGCTGGTACAAGTTTGGGATGAATGGGGGTTGAAAAATTTATTCTCATATTAACACTCACTTCCCTTCAATCTCCTCTTATGAGCGAATAAGTCTTTTAGAAATTTGGCATATTTTGAAAATTGCTTAATCACATCAAGAAGTGGAATTTTTACTGCCACCTTCCTGAATATGTCTAATATATCTTTATACTTATCTTCCTCATTCACCCTTTTATTTTTCATTACACTCTGTAAGAAAGGAAGTGGTGGTACATACTCTTTCTCTTTCTCAATATCAACAACAACTTTAGAATCAGGATTAGGTGTGGGCTCAATAACTTTATTATTTTTTGGGGGCTAGTTCAACCAGTTCAACACTTTTTATGAATCTCAAGGAAATTCCACTCACATTAGGGCCTTTTGGATTCACTAATGTTTGGCCCGGTAATTGGTTCGGCCCATGAACCTGCATAGCATTCACTGAAGTGGCAAGCTGTCTAATATGTGTCTGTAGATTCTGAATACTAGACTTTTTGTTCATTGATGAATCTGGAAATTCTGTACAACTATTTTCTTGACAAGTTGCTCTAAAGAAGGTTCGGAATATGTAGAGGTAGTTACTTGTGGAATGTTTTGTGGTGGTGGTGGAAGTGGTAACAATATTTGTTGTTATGGCCTAGGTTGTTGTTATGTGGGTGGCTTCCCATACCAAAGTTTTGGATGGTATCTATACTAGTTGTTGCTCTGAGGACTATAGACGTTTTTTGCATATGCTTGAGGAATATCAGTACTTACGACCTCTTGCAAGGAAGGACATGTATTTGTTGGGTGTTCAGGAGAAGTGCAAATCCCACATAACCTTTTTGTTTGAGGTTTACTTGATGTGAATTGTTTAGCAAGTGAGGTTAGTTCATCATGTCTGCTTTTTAGGAATTTATTGGAAGAAGAAGCTTGAATTTCACTCACTACTTTTGTCTGAACCACATAGTTGTTTCTGGTTATGGATTGTTGGGAGTTGAGTGACATGTTTTCAATTAAGGTTTTAGCTACAACTGGGGTCTTATCAACAAGTGCTCCTCCACTAGCATCATCCAAAATATTTATGCTCATAGGTAGCAACCCTTTATAAAAGTACTGAATTAGTAATTGCTTAAAAATTGAGTGTTGAGGACAACTTTACACTAACTTCTTGAATCTCTCCCAATATTCGGCCAATGATTCCATATCAATCTGTCTAATACCACATATTTATTTTCTCATAGAAGCCACTCTTGAGGCAAAGAAACATCTTTCTAGGAACACTTTCTTCAGATCATTCTAGCTTGTAACATAACTTGGTTTAAGATAGTACAACCAATCTTTCACAGCATCTTGCGGTAAGAATGGAAAGGATCTAAGCTTGACATGATCCTCAATGATTCCTTGAGGCCTCAATGGTGTAGAATGCACAACTTGGAATTATTTCATACTCTTATGCAGATCCTCACATGCAAGACCATTAAACCTTGACAACAAGTGTATTAAAGTGGATTTTAATTCAATAGGTGCAACAACTTTAGGATATTCAATACACAATGTATTATAATTAATATATGATGTTGTAAGATCTCTTAAAGTTCTTTGTTCTGTCATGTTATGATAACTAAACTCAAAATTAGAATCAAACAAATTATGAGAGAACACATAATCTGAATTACTAGCGCTAATGGGTGCACTAGTAGTCATGCATCATGAGTAAGCAATGCAACAAATATGAATATACCAACAATGTTCATATTTAGAAAAACATAGGAAAATAGAAAAACGATTAAAAGAAAATACAAAAAAATATGAAAAACATAACTAAAAATAAAATAAAATCAAAATAAGAAACTAAACTTTTTTATGGATTTTTTTTGAAAATATGAATATAAAATAAATCAAATAAAATAGAAAAATAAGGAATTTACGATTTTGAGGGGCAAAATCCCTTTGAAGTCTCTTCAGAGGGAGTACTGTTTATTAATATTTTTCTTCTGATTTTTTGGAATAAAGTAGGAGTAATTTAAAACATTAGCTTACAGAGTCACCTGATTATCACTATACTACAATCCTGAAAATCAACAAAAAAAATTCTAATAAGACTTTAAACTAAGATTCTAAATTTGGCTAAAATCAACAGAAAGTGCCTCATAACGGTGCCAATGGGTTTGTAAGGCACATAGGATGTGGTAGTATTTTCCCTCTTTACCACCATGGGTTGGGGTAGTATTTCAAAAACTCTAGCCACCAAGATGGTAACTCAACTCAAAGTTGTAGTCCTTCAAAAAATCTAGCCATCTTCTCTGCCTCATATTCAGCTCTTTCTGATCAAACAAATGTTTAAAACTTTTATGATCTCTGAAATCCGCAAAATTCAAACCATACAAATAATACCTCCAAACCTTAAGCACAAACATTAAAGCTACCAACTCCAAATTATGGGTATTATAGTTCCTCTCACGAGTCTTCAGTTGTCTCGAAGCATGCGCAACAACCTGATCATTATGCATAAGAATGCCATCCAAGCCCATCTTAGAAGCATCATAATACACAACAAAAGTTGGGTATCAAATAGCCTTGTGTTTTTACCACGGCTACTAGCCTGTGGTGGTAAAGAGGGTCACTACTACCACACCCTTCATTATCATGAACCTCCAACTGTTGTAATATCCTTCTCCCAACTGTGGTAAAATATGCTTTTTGTAGTAGCGATAACTCTGATTGAGGTGAGATCAGTGGAAAATGAAATCTAATAAAAAGAGATAGCTATTGGAAAAATTGTGCCACAATGCAAACAAATTGTGATGGGATCTTGGCGAAGTTTTACAAATCGTGACATGATCAAAAGAAATCACAACACGATTGCTAACACATGCAACCTTCTTAAATATCAAAATTTCATAATATTTAGGGGATGGACTTTTTGGAGATCAAAATTGTTGATCGCTTTAATCTATGTGATATTTCAACTATTTTATTTACTTTTCTATTTCTAAAATTGAACTTTTCAAGATAAACCCTCAATTTAATAATCTTATGACATTCCAAATTGTGGTGTTGAAATTGCACAACCTCTATAAGTTCAAATATTTTTATAAATACTATTACTTGACGACGTTTTAGTTCACTTATTAAAATAATTCATCAAGTTTTTGATGCAATTATCGGGGATTGTTGATTAATTTAAACAAGACAATTGGTTTATGCTTTAAATTTATTTATTTTAATTTTTAATTGTTAATTTTCCTATTTTTTTTTTTTTGTTTTAATTTTTTAATTTAGTTATTTTACTTTTTAAATATTAGTTTTGTGTTGAACGCTACTAAGGTATTTCTATTTTTTGTTTTGTATGCGAGGTGACAACTCTCAAGGACTACTGTTTGATTCGGAAATAGATAGAACAACAAGAGAAATTCGCAAGGCTACTCGACTAGCATGTGCAACAAACGAGGCAGAAAAATAAGAAGTGTTAACATCATTGTCTTCCAGCGAGACTGATCAAGAAGCAGTCATTATGACAAATCCACCACCTAGGCAGACTTTGGGAAACATTCCTCTTAGGTTGCAACTAGTAAATCATGTATCATTTGAAATAAAAAACGCTTTTAGAAGGTTTGAGGGATAATCCTTTTGATTGTAACGCGATCAGAGATCCGTGGAAGCATATTTCCTATTTCTAAGAGACTTGTTTAATGTTCGAGCTAGAGGGAGTAATTGATATTCAAATAAAACTCTGATTGTTAGGATTCACTTTGATTGGAATAACTAAAGATTGGTTATACTGTTTACCCAGTGGAACCATTCAGACTTGGAAAGAATTAGAAGACATATTCTTGGTGCGAATATACACTAATTCCCAATTCGTGAAGAGAAGGGCTGTAATTTCCAATTTTTAGCAAGCCGGGTCATAGAATATTTATGATGCTTTGGGGAGGTTCAAGTTATTGTTAAGGAAATGTCCAAATCATAATATGGAAAACATGGATAAGATGCAACATTTCACACAAGGTTTGAGAGTTAAAACAAGAATGCTCATCGGTGCTTCAACCAGAGGTGCTATAAAAGCAAGAATGAATATGTTATGGTGAATTCTATTGACACTGTTGAGGAAGGACAGCATAAAGAAGTCAAGGAATATGAGGGTCAATTATAAGAATGTCATATCGAGTAGGTACAAACCAAAAGTGGGGCTTTCAGTAATCTTGAATCAAGTGTCTTAGTGTCAACAGAAGCTCAAAAATCCAATATCCTTAAAGTGAAAGAGCCTCATCCACATATAAAACATGTTTTTAATGAGAGAACAATTGATACCACTTGATATTGTTATTATTTTTTTTATCTATTTTGAAGAAATAAAATCTTAGAAGAGTGTTGAGAAAGAATAAAGGAGCACGTGGATGAAACCTATTCGTTTTCAGGGGAAGAAATCCAACCAAATGCATGCATAAGACCAAGCTTAATGAATAATTCAAACCAATTGGATACGCTGATACAAGTTTGAAGGAAGAACTTGACTAGACTATCAAGCGATCAAGCTAAGGATCTTTAAGAAGCGTTTAGTGGGAGGAAACCCACAAATTTGTGTGATTTAACTATTCATTTTTTTGCTTTCCCTTTTTGTCAACTGTATTGCTATATGAAATTAATGAACAATTTTTTTCTAAATATTTTTCAGTTAACAACCCTGTTTATTTACCAATGATACCACAATAGAAAAATAAAGAATACACCAGATAAAAGAAAAAAAGAACTCTTTTGTTACGAAATTTCTGAATGCAGATTGACAGATAAAGAAAAAGAAAGATATCCAAATGAAGTGTGTTACACTTTCAGATACTTTATACTTCTTACTTCTTTCCTTCTTATAGAGAGTATCCATTCAATTATTTATTTTCTAGTATTTGTGATCTTTCTGAATGGTTTATTGCTCTTTTTTGTTTACACATTCAGGTATTTGTGTGATAAAAATCTAAGATTTTTCAAGCCAAACTTTATAAATATTTTCCCATTGTTTAAACCCTTTGAACCTTAGCTCTTTTCTTCGATGATATAACCACATTATAAGTCATTTGACTTGAAAGGTTAACCATTCCACCATTTTTAGAGTTAGGTGTTTTAGGATTCCTTCTTAATGAAAAATATTAAGTTTGGGGTTGTTTTTAAAATTAGTAACATTTTAAGTTTTGGTTTTAGGGGTACTAGAGAACATGGTTAGTAAAATTAAGAAAATAAAGAAGTTCAAATGACTTCTTAAAAAAAAGTGAACAAAAAAAAGTTATTCTCTAGTATTCATAAATTGAAAATTGGTATTATGTTAAGTTTGGTTGTGAAACAAATGAAAATAGGGAAAATAGAAGGAACCTAACTCCAAATTATAAGCATACTATCTAAATATATCCATCTTTGACATAAGCCCCATTATAACTTGAAAAGGTCTCGTAAATGTATATTCAAATGCTGACTTTTCTTAATTATTTATAAAAAAATTCAAATTCATGGTAGAATGAATTTTATATGTTGATTGAGTGATCACCGTATTATTCAATTTGAAAGAAAAAGGTGAGAAAGAGAGACATGTTGAGTACATCTGAATGTAGGAAGAATTATTTGTAATTACCTAGATTGAAGCAAGGAACATAAGTGATTTCTAAGCTAAGGAATTATTTTTTGGTGATCATCTATTGGGCAAACATGCTTTTATACGGTTTAAAATTTTTAGTTTGCAAGCAGGTTCCTTGAGGACAAATAATAGTTCAAGTTTGGAGTTGTGATGACAATTCATCAATATAGTATTTTATCAATAATTTCTAGTGTATTTTAGTAGTATTTAGAGGATACTTAGGTGGTTTAAATGTGAATTTTGACTATTTGAGGCAAAGGGGAAAACTATGATTTTTCAGCATACTTATCGGGAGCTTCATAACTCCGATTAAGGTGGGACCATTGGCAAATGAAAATAGTGTCACTTTGTATACAAGTCGTGACACGATCCTAAAAAAGTTTTTCAAATTTTGTAACGATCATAAGCAACTGCAACGTGAATGCTAACACGTGCAACCTTCTTTAAATAGAAATTTTTTAAAATTTTTAGAGGTTGGACATTTTGGAGATCAAAAGTGATGGCAATAGATGTGCGAGGAACTATAGTTGAAGGTTTTCTTCTATTGAAGACTAAATTCCCTCTCCATTTTCAGGTGTTGTTATTCTAAACTTATAGCTATTATTAAATCTACTATGAGTAGCTAAGTTTCTCTAAATTAGATATTTTGAGTTGATATTAATTTGATTTGTTTGAACCATATAGTTGGCTGAATATTATTTTATTTAATTGGGAGTCTAATATTATTCAATTAACTTCGATTGTAATGCTTTTTGTATGTTGACATGAATTGCACCTTGGTTTTAGTTGATTCTGACCTTAACTCTTAAAATTTGATATGCGTTAGTTGTTTAGAATTAGTAATTGATTTTGGAATAAAAAATTATATTTATGTGATTTAGGAATTAACACGTTTTATAACGAGTTGATATTTCAAATTCACCTCAAGAATTGGGGAATCATTTTTAAAACAGAGTGGTAGAAAAATATTTTAAGAAAACTAACACAATTACCAGAAAGTTAACATATTTGATGAAGACCCGATCGCTTTATTCTCTAATATATTTCAACTATTTTATTTATTTTTATTTTTCTAAAACCAATCTTTTCAAATAAACCCTTCAATATAATAATCGTAGGACATTTCGAATTGTGGTGTTGAAATTGTACAATGAATTTAATTGAAATATACTGATAGTGTAAAAGAATTTTACACCGTCAGTTAATCCTAAACATTGGATATTGAAATAAGTTTGACTTTTATTTTAAAAACCTATAAAATAATGCAAACGGGTGTTGATGATGAATCGACAGTATAAATCTTTTTACACTGACAGTGCATAGTAATTAATCTCTTGTACAATTCCTGCAAATACAAATATTTTATAAATATTACTCCTCGAAGACGTTTTAGTTCACTTGCTACAATGTAACTTCTTATTTTTATTTAATTAATATATAATTTTTTATTTAATGTCTTCATGATATAAACTTGACTAAAAATATTAATATTTTATTTTATATTTTTAATTTTATAAATTTGATTTATTCTAGTCATCTCTTTTTATTCCTCCGTTAAAGTGGGGCGATTTTAGAGTTACTTTTTGAACCAAAATCATCCCTCTAATTTTTTTCATTCAAATAAGTGATTTCACATTTATTTTTATTTTTTTCGTGATTTTGTCGTCTTAGTGCGATGTTGTATTGGTGGTCGTCTTATTGTAGCGTTATTTTGTTTTTTATTTTGATGCGGTGTTTGTTTGGTTTAGATTGACATATAAATTTTGACTCAGTGCATATTCAAATAATGACTTTAACGTCGTCAATGTTGTGCATAGTCGGAGACATGAATATTCTAAGCATTTCAATTTTATTATATTTATAAATTTTTCATATTTGTAGGCATTTTGTCATTTTACCGTACTATTAACGTGGATGCAAATAGTTTATTTATATATATTTTTTTAATTTATAGTGATTTTGAATTTATATTATTCGAATTTAATGAATGTCATTTTTAATTAAAAAATTACGTATGTTTTTAAAAAAAAAGAAGAGTTTATGTTATGTTTTAATATTTTAATTTATAACAATTATTGTCCCACACAATTTAAAAGTTATGGATCCGGATGTACAAGTGTTAGTTTCTACTTTTTATCACTCCAAATACCGTCTTTCATTTTCAAGGACAACGCGTGAACCACTCTAAGTTCTACTTGTATTATTCATATGTTATGATTTAATGTTTGCACTATTCAACACTCCTAAAAATCATTTTTATCACCTCACACTTTCACCCACACTACACTATTTTTCCTCATCTTAAAACTATGAGAAAAAAGATATACACAGTATTCCGTCAAATTATATTTCAATTTTAAAAATATTTTAATAGTTTAACAATTTATTTGTTTTTTATTAGATGAGAGCATAAAATTATTTTATATTATTAATGTCTATCCATTACACTAAAACAATCCAACTTTTTCATTATTTTTATCTAATTCATAAACTCTTAAATCTATTTTATTTCAGTAAAATTCTCTTCATAAAATCTACCACCATTTGTCGTGCTAAATACTTCACCATCCGCGTAGAACCAACGGTTGATTTCACAAGTCTAGTTTTTAATGGTTTTGATATTCAACCTTGATTTGAAAGGGATTAACAATCAAACTACTTTGATTATGTAAATAAACATGTTTGTGTCAATCTTATCAAGAAATTTTGATTGCATGCCTCCGTAGAAGACAAATGCCTCACATCCTTCGATCAAGGGAAAGAATTCAAAGTAAGTTCCAAAGATCTTGATGAGTTTACAAAAATATAACATAATGTAAGGATCATCATCAAAGAATATGAAAAAAAAACAAATATTTATTTAGCACCCGTGCTTAGTTCACCTCTAACGAATATGTCCACAAAGATGAAACACTCAAATAACATATCAAAGTGGTTTTTTAAATCATTATTAAGAGTATCATGCATATTGCAACATTCGGTAAAACCTTAAAGGCTAAGTGTAACAAGAATCGTTGAGACGACAAATAGTTGCAATTAGAATCAGTTCTTCGTGTTTGAAATCTAAGATATTGAGTTTAGTAACTTCATTTCCATGATGAAGCTTTGGGATCTCCCCATTTTAGATAGGAATTTCACTTGGTTCTAGCCTAAAGGTAAGATTGCTAGTCGTCTTAATAGGGTCCTTATTTATGATGGTTGATGGCAGTTGTAGGGGACGACTTTCCGGTAGGTTCTTCCTAGAGATGTTTCTGATCATTGTCTGATCATTCTCAAGTATTCCAACCAATTATGGGGGCCTAAACCCTTCAGGTTCAATAATCAGTGGCTCTCTCATCCTCGACTTCCTGAGGTGGTTTTTGATAGTTGGTCTAGCTCTCGGTCCTTGGGATGGAGAGTCTTCATCCTTAAAGAGAAACTTAAATCCCTCAAGTGGGTCTTGAAAGTTTGGAACTATCAAGTGTTTGGTTCTCTCGATTCCTAGATTGAGTCTCTTAGGGAGGTGGTAAGTACTCTTGATTTGAAAGTTAGGCAGGATGGTCTTTATGAGGAGGGGGTGAAAGGGAGGAGTGAGGCTCTTTGGACCTTCGGTCCCTCTTCCGGATCAAGGATTCCCAGCTTGTGTAGAGATCCAGGGAAAGTGGCTCAAAGAAGGATACGTCAATACAGGCTTCTTCCATGCATGTGTTAAGAGTAGGAGCAGAAAGAATGATATCCTTACTCTCAAGGTTTAGGATGTTTTGGTTGAAGGGGTCTTTGAGATTCTCCAAGTTGTGGTTGATCATTTCTCAAATCATTTTAGAGAACCCTTTGCTGATCGTCCTCGCTTAGATGATGTCTCCCTCCGTTTTATTTATGTTAAGGATAATGTTAACCTAACTGCTCATTTCCTCTTAACTGAGATTTATGGTGCAATTTCTCTTTATGATGGAACCAAGATCCCTGGCCTTGATGGGTTTATCTTATCCTTTTTAAGAGATTTTGGCCCCTCCTCAATAATGATCATGAGGGTGATGTTTTCTCAGTTCCGTTAGTAACTTTGTCACTTTGATTTCTAAGGTTGATTCCCCTTCTCAGTTAGGGATTTCAAACTGATTTCTTGGTGGGGTATCTCTATAAGATCCTTTCCAAGGTCTTGGTTGCTAGGCTCTTCGTTGTCATAGATAAGCTCATCTCTCCTAATCAGTATGACTTTCTCAAAGCTATACTCTTAGTTGATGGGGTGGTTGATATGAATGAGCTTGTGGACCTAGTCAAACGTAGGAAAAAATCTTGCCTCCTCTTTAAAGTTGACTTTGAGAAAGCATATGATACTGTTAGTTGATCCATCCTTGACTATATGCTCTCTAGATTTGGGTTTAATGATAAATGGAGGAGTTATATTAGAGATTATACGTTTTCTGGTAATCTGGTTTTCTTGGTTAATGGTTGTCCGACCCAAGAAATTAGTATTCAAATGGGGTTGAAGGAATGTGACCCCTAACTCCCTTCCTTTTTCTCATAATAGCTTAAGGCTTGTGTGGTTTGCTTTCTAGGAAGATTGATCTGAATGTTTTGTCTGGTATTAGAGTAAGGTCCCCGGACATGGTGATTTATCATCTTTAGTATGCAAATGCCACGATTATTCTGGACAATGATACCATCGATAATCTCTGGACCATCAAGGATATTCTCAATGGGTTTGAGCTTGCTTTAGGCCTTTGTGTGAACTTTGCTAAGAGCTCTCTTATTGGGGTGAATTATGACTAGGCTTTCTTATTTCTTGCATGTGATTTCCTCCACTGTAAGCAAGATTTCCTCCCCTTGAAGTACATTGGGCTCCCAGTTAGAGCTAACCCCCATTTTCTGGCTACATGGGAACCTCTAGTTAATATCTTTTTTAGAAGGCTTCTGTCATGGAATCATAGGTATGTCTACTTAGGTGGTAGAGAGATCCTCTTTAACTTTGTGTTAATGTCATTCCTATTTTTTCTATCTTTCTTAAAGATGCCTGTCAAGGTTTGGAAAAAGATAGTGATGGTTCATAGGAGGTGTGAAAGGGGAGTCGAATATTTTTTGGATCAAATGGGAGGATACTTGTAAGCCTAAGAAGTTAGTGGGTCTCGGTGTTTGTGACTTTCGGTTGGACAACTTGGCCCTTCTAGGTAAGTGGAAGTGGCGTCTTCTTTCTGGGGTTTCTATCATTTGGCATGATATTCTCACGACTAGATATGGTGTAGCCTCTACCTCTTCTATCCTGGGTAGGAGAGTTGGCTGCCTCAGATCGGCCTCGCCTTGGTGAGACGAGCCTCCCTTCTGGGATATAGAGTTGGTGACACTTCTGACTGGTTCAGGGATGGGCTTTCTCTTAAGTTGGTTCAGGTCTTCTTACTTCCTTATGGGAGGATATTTACGTTGGGACTCTCCTCGAAGCCTTAGATTCCCTAGACTTTTCTCGATTTCTCACCGGTCTTCTAGTTCTATGGGGGAGGTTGGTATATGGGAGGGGAGAGTTGGATATGGGATCTCAAATAGATGAGACCTTTTCTCTTTGATTATGACTTAACCCTTTTTATTGATTTCCATTATGTGATTAGTGGCTTCAACCCTACTGTTAAGAGGGATGTGTGGAGGTGGCTTAAGTCGAGTGATGAGAATTATTATGTGTCTTATGCATACTCTCGCCTTCTGGTCCGGGTGTTCCCCCCTGATATCCAGATTGCTATAGTAGATTTAGTTCTCTCGGCCATTTGGTGTAGTTGGGCCGCTTCTAAAGTTATGTTTTTCTCTTGGCGGCTTTGTAACACCCCTTTTTCTACCCCAAAATACTTAACATATAATCAGAGTAAATAAACACGCATATAAACAAAAGGGCGTCACATCGACGTTTTCAAAAACTAAAAGCCTTCAAAAACCAAACATCATTCATCATCAATATACAATACACCTGGTCATTTAAAATAACACATTTCATTTATCATGAATATTCAAGAATATGCGTTCGCAGCGGAAAATAATGAATATCCATGCATTTCATAAAATGATTCATGTCCCATACCATGATCATCTCTCAATAATCTCTTCAAGATAAACTAAAACCATATCCAGGATATTTGGCATTGTGGCCTCTCAAACAACAAATTTCAAATAAGCATGTTCACAAGTAATAACATAATACGTATCCAAATCAGATATGAGTTCAATACTACTAATCTACCCCGTGTTACATGACCAGAGCATTGACTCACTACTTAGTCTCTAAAACAAAGCACTGAAGCTCTCCAGCTAATCTCGAGTGAGCTACCGTCCACTTACTTCAGCAATACTACTCTGGAGTATTTGTACGATGCCATGTAAAGCAACATTCAAACAGAAGGGTGAGAATTCAAATCATTATGAAGAAGTATAATAAGGCACAATGATTAAATCAACAATTAAAGAATTCATCACACCTTGTATAACCATGTAAATAATACTAACCAATATCTATTTCACATGTTTCAAGCATACATCAAAACTCAAGGAGTATAATATTAAAATCCAATGCTATATTTCCAAATACACGCATAACTATAATTATCACATAATCACATATTTCACCAAGTTATGTATCCAAACATCACCAAATTCAATTACCATATCTCATACACACATAACAATCACATCAATGCATATATTTAATTATCACATAACTCTAATGTGACTCAATGCAAGACATGTGACTCTATGCATGTGGTACCGCAATATGAACCCAACGTTTCACCGCTTTCCAATTTAATATCTAGAATCCAAGCCACGCTTCCGATCCGGACAAGATCAAAGCCACTACGTCTATTTCCAATTAAGGATCAACGTCTGCTACGCCTATTTTCATTCAAGGATCAACGTCTAATACCATGTGAACCCACAGTTTCACCGCTTCCACCATGAAGTCGACCATGCCATGAATGAATGTACAAATACCAACACATATGCAATTAAGATCATCTCTACCATCTTAACATTCCACATATCACCATAATTCAACTCTATGAATTATCCACCAATGGTACATATACACATTCATAACAATATATCATTCACAAATATAGGCTAGTTATCAACTACTCACACTTAGATTGCATTTCAAAATGAATACAACTTTTAAAATCTCAATTTTTTTATTTTTCAACAGTGTTAACCGGTTAACACTATGAGGGTAACCGGTTAACACAAAACATAATCAACTTCTGGACAGGTTTTTAGCAAGTAACCGGTTAACGCTCTGAGGGTAACCGGTTAACACAAAACAGAATCAACTTCTGGGCAGGTTTTTGAGCAAGTAACCGGTTAACGCTCTTAGGGTAACCGATTAACACAAAACAGAATCAACTTCTGGGCAGGTTTTTGAGCAAGTAACCGGTTAACGCTCTTAGGGTAACCGATTAACACAAAACAGAATGCAGAATTTTCTATGTTTTTCATCGTTGGAGGCCTTTCGGACATCCGATTTCGATTCCGTAAAAAGCCAAACGTTCAGAAAATTATAACTCATACAATACTCTAAGTATATAACGTTAATTTACAGTTTTAACACAATTAAATCACCACCAATCAAGAATACTCATCAAAACCTAACAATTCCAAAACCATGAAATTTAGGGATTTCAACATAAACATATTTCTACCCATTGACCCAATCATACTAACCCATAATAATAAGGATTCTCCCCCTTACCTCTTCAATTTTATGGAAACCTTAACTTCTCTCTTGTTCTTCCCCTCTTCCCCTTACTTTTCCTCTTTTCTTTCTCTGTTGCCGTCAAATGATCAAAATAATCCTACTCCTCACTCTCCTCACCTCTTATATCCTAGTATTATATTTGGGCTTAAAGAATGATACCTAATTTAATTATTAGGCCCAATAAGACCTAGTATTATAATATCTCTATTTACTTCAAATAAATTAAACCAACACAATATACACACCAAGTTAATTAATATAATCAATTATTCAATTATATCTCATATCAACTAAATAATTAATTAACACACCAAATTAATTAATATAATCGATTATTATACTACCTAACAACCAATTAATTAATTAACACTCCAAATAAATAAAATAAAATATAGTAATAATAATATAAGAAATAAATACTAAATTTGGGTTGTTACAGGCTTCTTCAGGATCGTATCCCTACCAGAGTTAACTTACTTAAGAGGGGTGTTCCTCTGACCTCTAGGACTATTTCTTGTCCCTTCTATTTCTTGCACATCGAGTATGCCTCTCATCTCTTTTTGACTTGTAAGATTGTATCATTTGTTTGGTATAGGATCTTTAGGTGTTGGGGTGGTGTATTGTCTTTCTTAGTTATCTCTTGACTCTTTTTAGATGTTTAGCTCCTTGTCTGGGGTTTTTAATACTAGAGGGAGGTTGGTGATGGTTTTGCATGTCGTGGTTTGGTCGATTTGGAAATCTCTTAATTATATAGTTTTCTCAGGATCTTCGGTGACTCAAAAAGAAGTGAAAGATATATGCATCTTCTTGGCTTGGAAATGGTATCTTAATAGATCAGTGGACAACTCATGTATCTTTTCAGCCTATTTCTAAATCAATAGGGGGTGAGTGATTTTGACCTCCATTGGTTGCTTTCTTGTTGGCTTCTTTAGTGGTTTTGGTGGTTCTTCAGGTTTCCTTGTGTTGGATATTCATAACCTTGTCTTTTGTTTGGTTTTTCCGTTTGCTTTTATTCCTCGTAGTTGTTCTTTTGAGCTGGTAGGGGTTGTTGTTAGCTTGGTTTTTTTTCTTATCTTGGTTCTTGTTGGTTTTGTTCCGGGTTTTGGTACGTGCCTTGCCCCTGGACTCCCTTGTTCTTTTGACCGTAGTGCCTCCCCTTTATTTTATACTATATTTTTGTTTGTGTTTCAAAAAAAAAAGACCAGTTTGATTAGAAAATATTTTAGTAATTTGTAATTTATTTGATTATAATAAAAATCTCTTATGGTATGGAGGTGAACCATGATACACTTTGTGTATTTAATGTCTCTTCTCTTATCTCGTTATTATTCAATCTTGTGATTTAATTTTTTATTATGAACAAACCTAAAAAGTTTAATTCGGAAAATACAGTTCAATCCCCCTCTTTCTTGTTTTTCTCACCTTTAATTTCAATTAGCCAAGCGAGACACTGTTTGCATAGGGAATACTCATTGTTTGAAATGTATAAAAGGAAACTCAAACATTTAGAATGTATCTTAACATTTGAAAAATAGAAGGAAACACATGAAGGATGGATTGATGCTAAGAATCACTTCAAAGCATGAATTTCCATACTTTAATGCAAATTCTTCTTCTACTCACTTATATATAATCACTATCACGCAGAATTAAATCGTCTCCTTCCCTATTTCTCATGTTTCTCATGCCGCACTAATCTCAGATATCCATCTATTAATTAATATTGTTATATATATTTATATCCCTAATGTGAAACTATCCTAAACCTCTCACTCTCAGTTTTGCAACTTATTCACATCTTTTGAGTTGTTTGGGAGTTCCTATTTTCATATAGTAAGGCATAAAGTGGTGCATTTATAAGCCATTATAGATAAAATCAAAATAATTTTGTTTTTATAAGGGTCATCTTCTTTCTATGATAGGCATAATAAATTTAATAAAATATACCTTAAGTCTTGCTAAGAATTCAGTATTGCATGGAAGAAGCAAGAACATTGATACCAAGTACCATTTTCTGCACAATCAGGTTCAGAATGGAGTACTTGAGGTTGTTCATGTTAGGACTCAAAAGTAACTTACTGATGTTCTGGCCAAGGCAATCAAAACTGAACGCTTCATCAATTTGAGGGATGGAATTGATGTTGTGGGTTTTTCAAACTTGAATATGAATTAAGGGATGACGTTGATATGTAAATGTAATTCATTTCAAGTTATGAGTTTGCATTTGAATTTAATTTCAGTTGCATTTAGATTGGGTTAGTATATAAATCAATAGTTAGTTACAGATTGTAACAAGTTATTCCATTTGAGAAAATCATCTCTCTCTCTCTCTCTCTCTCTCTCTCTCACACACACACACACACACACACACACACACACAGACACACACACACACACTCATGGTTAATAGAGGTTTATTATTGAACTCCAACAATCAGTCCATATCCATTACACTCTAAAACTATTCAAGTTTTTCATTATTTTCATCTAATTCATAAACTTTTAAACCTATTTTATTTCACTAACATTCTCTTCATTAAATCTACCTCAATTTGTCGTGCTAAAGACTTCACCATCTGTTGGTGCAAAGGTAGAATAAAAGATGAATATTCTATTAAGAGAATGACGGCTACAAAAAGGATTAAAAGTTACAATGATTGACACCCTATTTATAAGCCTCTAACAAACTTAAATATGAATCAAATCTAATATTTAAATCTAATATCTAACAAACTTAAATATGAATCAAATCTAATATTTAAATCTAATATCTAACAAACTTAAATATGAATTAAATCTAATAATTAAATCTAATACCATCCCTTAATTCATATTCCATCAAAACTTGTAACACCAATTCCATCCCTTAATCTGAGAAATTGATCAGTCTTGATAGCTTTCGTCAGAACATCTGCCAACTGCTTCTGAGTGCTGCAGTGTACAACTTCTAACACTCCCCTCTGAACTTGATGTCTCAGAAAATGATACTTGGTCTCAATGTGCTTGCTTCTCCCATGCAACACTGGGTTTCTGGCAAGATTGATTGCAGACTTGTTGTCAATCATCAGCTTCAGAGGTTTGTTTACTTTAATCTTCAGATCCTGCAATAGATTCAGAATCCACACAGCTTGGCATGCAGTAACAGCACCTGCAATATATTCAGCTTCACAAGTTGACAACGCCATAATAGGTTGCTTCTTGGAACACCAAGAAATGGGACCTCCCAGAAATTTGAATAAGTACCCAGACGTACTTCTTCTGTCAACTCTGTCTCCACACCAATCAGAATCTGAATAACTCAGAATTTCTGACTCATCCTTTCTTCCAGAAGGAAATAATACTCCATACTTCAGAGTTCCCTTGATATACCTCAGAATCCTGACAGCAGCTTGGTAATGGGACCACTTAGGTTTACTCATGAACCTACTAACCATCCCAACTGAATAGCAAATATCAGGTCTGGTATTGCACAAATACCTCAGAGAACCAACCAACTGTTTGAAGGTTGTAGCGTCCACATCCTTTCCATCAGAGTCAGAATCCAGTTTCTGATTTGTATCAGATGGTGTGACAGCAATCTTACAATTCTTCAATTCAAATCTCTTCAGAAGTTCTAATTCATACTTGAGCTGATGCAAAATAATACCTTTCTCAGAGTATCTGAATTCCATCCCTAGAAAGTATGTCATTTTGCCTAGATCAGTCATTTCGAATTCATTCATCAGAACTTTCTTGAACTTGGCTATCTCTTGTTCAGAACTTCCAGTCTTGTTTCTCTCTATAGCATCAAGTTCTTCTTTCATGGCCTTCAGCCAGAGCTTCTGCTTAAGAGCCTCTTCTGTACTTATGGGTTCAGAGTCTACTAACATGGCACACTGAATAACTTCTCCTTCAGAGTCTACTTCAGTGTCTTTCAGCATGTCAAATTCTGCATATCTTCTGGGGATGTTTCTGATTCTTTGTGGTCTCTGAACTTGTTCAGAGTCTTGAGCTTCAGAGTTTCTAGCTTCAGATGGTTGACTTCCTCCAGAGCTTTGACCATCTTCAGGGTCTGGCATATTTCCAGAGTCTGAATTGCCACCAGAATCTGGATTACCATCAGAGTCTGGGTCATCAGAGTCTGGATCATCAGAGTCACCTTCATCTTCTGAGTCTTCTCCAGAGTCAGAATCACTATCAGAATCAGAATCAATATCAGAGTTTACTCCAGCCTCAGAAATTCTGAACTCTGACCTTTCTTCAGAGGTTCTAACATCAGAGTCAGATTGAGACTTATCCCAATTCCAAACTTCTGATTCCTTCACAATCACATCTCTGCTGAATTCAATTTTATTGGTTTCTGGACAATAGAGCTTGTATGCACCTGTACTGTGGTACCCTATCAGAATCATCACTTTGCTTCTATCATCCAGCTTCTGTCTTCTGGCTTCTGGAACATGTTTATAGCAAACAGAACCAAACACCTTCAGATGACTAACACTTTGCTTATCTCCAGTCCACTTCTGTATTGGAACTATTTCCTTCAACTTCTTCGTAGGACATCGGTTGAGTACATACGTTGCGGTGGCAACAGCTTCTCCCCAGAGCTTCTGAGGAAGCTTCTTCTCCTTTAGCATGCTTCTCACCATATCAAGCAAAGTTCGGTTTCTTCTTTCAGCAAGACCATTGTGTTGAGGGGTATAAGGAGCAGTAACCTCATGCTCAATTCCATTCTCCTCACAGAACTTCTGGAACTCTTTGGAGTTATACTCACCTCCACCGTCAGTTCTAAGAATCTTCAGCTTTTGACCACTCTGATTCTCAGCCTTCATTCTGAACTTCTTGAATTCATCAAACACCTCGTGTTTGAACTTAATAAGGGATACCCATGTCATTCTTGTGAATTCATCAACAAATAACACAAAGTATTTATTCCCTCCCATCGATGCTACTGGAAATGGACCACACACATCAGAATGTACAACTCCCAAGGCATGTTTTGCTCTTGGAGCAGTTTCTGACGCAAATGGCAATCGTGGTTGTTTTCCTTCCATACAAACTTTGCATGACTTTTCAGGCTTCTTAATTGCAGGAATTCCATGTACCAACTTCTTTGAATTCAGATGTTTTAAGCTTCTGAAATTCAAATGACCAAATCTTCTGTGCCACAGCTCACTCTCCTTCTCAGCACTTGTTGCACTAAGACATTTTGAGTCTGCAGTTCTGACATTCACCTTGAATGTTCTATTCCTTCCCTGTTCTGACTCCATAATCAACTTCTGATTGCAGTCATACAGCTTCAGAAGATTGTCCTTCATGGTAACTGAAAAACCTTTCTCAATTAATTGTCCCACACTCATCAGATTGCTTCTGATGCCAGGTACATACCACACGTTCTGAATCAATGCTGTTTTCCCATTGTTCAGAGTCACTCTGACATTTCCCATACCTTCTGCATTAAGATATTTGTCATCAGCACATCTGATCTTTGTCCTCTTTTCAGAGTCAAAGTCAACTAGCCATTTCTTGTTTCCAGTAAGATGATTTGAACAGCCAGTGTCCATATACCACCAGTCTATCAGATCCATATCACCAGATTCAGAGGCCATCAATAGCACAGATTCGTCATCAGAACTTCTGGCTATATTTGCTTCTTCTGATTTTCTCTCCTTGTTTGACCAACAGTCTCTAGCAAAGTGACCAAACTTCTTACAGCAGTAACATTGGATTTTCTTCTTGTCATACTTCTCTTTTCCCTTCTGAGCATTCTTTTGTCTATCAGAGGTTGAGCTTTCTGACTTCTGACCACCATCAGATCTTCTCCTGGCTTCTGACTGCTTCTGATACCTCCTATCAGAAGTTGCTTTCAGAGCCTGCTGCTCTACTTCCCTTTCAGAAGTTCTCTCAGTTAAACGCAACTCTTGCGCTTCTAGACTGCTCTGCAGCTCTTCAATTCTCATGGTGCTCAGATCTTTGGAATGTTCTATTGCTACCACAATGTAATCAAATTGACAGGTAAGGGATCTCAATACCTTCTCCATGATTGTTTCTTCAGAAAGAGTTTCTCCACACGCTTTCATCTCATTAGTGATCAGAATCACTCTGGAGATGTATTCAGAAACTTTCTCATTATTCTTCATGTTGAGATTCTCATATTGCTTTCTCAAGGACTGAAGCTTCACCTTCTTCACTGATGCGTCACCACCATAACATCTAACCAGTGTGTCCCACGCAGCCTTTGCTGTCGTTGAATCTGCAATCTTCTCAAACACATTTACATCAACACATTGATGAATGAAGAACAATGCTTTCTGATCCTTCTTCCTTACTTCCTTCTGCGCGTTTTTCTGTTCATCCGTCGCATCTGCTGCTACCGGAACATAACCATCAGTGACAAGATCTAGAACATCTTGAGCACCGAACAGTACACGCATTTGGATCATCCAACGATTCCAGTTTTTACCGTCAAATACTGGAAGTTTGGTGTTCATGTTGCCGTTTCCGTTCATCTTTCTACCTTGCACAGTACACTCAGATTTCTCACACAGTGTTTCCCAACCCACAGAATTAAAATTCTGATCAGATTTTGTTCAAGATTCAACACGAATCTAAGAATCAAAATCAAACACACAAGACCTCACGTTCACTCGTGTTTCCCGTGTTTCCCAATGAATCCGAACCGGAGCTCTAGATACCAATTGTTGGTGCAAAGGTAGAATAAAAGATGAATATTCTATTAAGAGAATGACGGCTACAAAAAGGATTAAAAGTTACAATGATTGACACCCTATTTATAAGCCTCTAACAAACTTAAATATGAATCAAATCTAATATTTAAATCTAATATCTAACAAACTTAAATATGAATCAAATCTAATATTTAAATCTAATATCTAACAAACTTAAATATGAATTAAATCTAATAATTAAATCTAATACCATCCATATAGAACCCACGATCAATTTCAGAAGTCTAGTTCTCAATGACTTTGACATTCAACCATTAACAATAAAACTACCTTAATTATGCAAATAAACATGTTTATGTCAATCTTGTCAAGAAATTTTGGTCACATGCCTTCGTGGATGACAAATACATCACATCCTTCGATTAAGGAAAAGAATTCAAAGTAAGTTTCAGAGATCTTTATGAGTTTACAAAAATATAACACAATGTAAGGATCATCGAAGAATATGAAGAAAACATAAATATTTATCAAGAACCCCGCTTAATCCACCTCTAATAAATATGTCCACAAAGATGAAACACTCAAATATCATCTCAAAGTGGTTTTTCAAATCATTATTAAGAGTACCATGCATGTTGTAACATTTGGTAAAACCCTAAAGGGCTAAGTGTCACAGGATTTTTTGAGATGACAAATAGATACAGTTAGAATCAGATCTTCGTATTTAAAATCTAATATATAGACTAGTTTGGTTAGAAAATATTTTAAGGATATTGTATTATATTTTATTATATCGAAAATTTCTTATTGTAAGGGGATAAGCCATGATACACTTTGTATGTTTAATGTCTCTTCCCTTATCTCTTTATTATTCAATCTTGTGATTTATTTTTTTACTATGAACAAACCTAAAGAATTTAATCCGGCCAATATAGTTCAAAATAACGACCATCTTCTTTCTATAATAGGTATATCCATTCAATAAATTATTATGCCTTAGATCACTAATGTAAACCTTTCAAATTAAATTCTTAGCCTGCTAACAAAAGAAGGTGGAGAACTTTGTTTGGACAGGTAGTGTTAATAGACGAATATGTTAAAAATGTTTGATGTAATTGGTTAACACAGGGTGTAATCGGTTACAACAAAGTCAATTTTATTTTTGAAGTAGTAGAAAAGACAAAATCTCGAAGATGTAACCGATTAACATCTAAGATTAACCGATTATCATTGAAACTGTTTTATTTTTCATATCAATTGTAATTGATTAACCAAATGGTGTAACCGATTACTAGTCTGTGTTTTGCTATTTTTCTGGTAAGCAATTGTTTGTTTTGGATCCCAATCAATTTGTAATACTTGTATAAATATATTGGATGTAATCTCATCCAACGTTAATGCAAGTTATTATTCTCACCCTCAATTATCTCTCTCAATTTTTCTCTTTCACTCTCCATATTCTAAATTTCTCCATCATCATTTACCAATCTTGTGGTCCAAAGTTCCAACCAAATATTAGTCAATATCTCTCGTTAGGATTTGATGCATTCAAATTCTAAATTGTTTAAAATTCAAGGAAAACAATGAGCCTAATTCTACTCAAGTTGGTTCCTATATTGGTGTGGTGTTAAAAATATGTTCCAAGTGATGAATTAACAAAATATTTGGAAAACAAGTTATGAAAGCCAAATTACCAATTTCTTTTATTCCATATTCAAAACCACTTTTGTTCATTCAGACATTTGAAATTCGAAACAAATAGAGAATTAGTTAAATACAAACAACAGAATGTGATACAACAAAATTAGTAAAATCTTAGGCACTATAAAAATCGCACTTAAGCTACTACTCTATTGTACTCTCTTTCGATTGCTTTCTTAAGGATGATGTCTTCTTCCAGAATCATTTGTGTTGAGAATGTATCAAGTGTGAGTAGTATGGATAATAGTCCTACATTGATTGGTAATGTGGAGACTTCAACATTTATAAGTGAGAGAATCCACTCACCTATCACCTTAAGGTTTTAGGTGAATATCTGGTGTGTCTCTCACAAAGGTGTTGCTCTAGAAAAAGAAGTCTCACAATGTTCAATGCTCCCTAGTGAAAAACTCCCCCAACAAATGGTATCATGAGCCTTTGGTTCGAGAAGGGACCGACTTACTTGTACAAGAGAAGTAAGTAGAGCTTGTGGACTCACACTTGAAGGGGGTGTTGAGAATGTATCAAGTGTGGTGATTAAGAAACGTTTTGTGCGGTACAAGAGAAGTAAGTAGAGCTTGTGGACTCACACTTGAGGGGGAGTGTTAAAAATGTATCAAGTGTGTGGACTCACACTTGAGGGAGAGTGTTGAGAATGTATCAAGTGTGGTGAATAAGAAATGTTCTGTGCGGTACAAGAGAAGTAAGTAGAGCTTGTGGACTCACACTTTATATAACATATGGTCTAGAAACCATGTGTATTTCTTTATTCATGAGGTACCATTGGATGGTTTCTTAAACCGTTGGTTAAATTGTTCCCATACAATCCATTCTTATCTCTTTCCATCCAATCTCATCCACACAAATCAACAAACAATTTAGCTAGTAACATATAGGAAATATTTTATCCTTTTCTTATCAAACATTTGGAAATTCAACTATATATTCTTTTGTAGGGATAGATATTTCAAAGACTCTGAAGCACAAAATAATTAATATTCAAAGTTGAAAACAACACACACCAAACCAAAAAAAAAAAGAAGACACTTTTACAAGGACACTTATTTGAAATTTAAGATGTAGTACTATTAAATAGCTGTAAAATCATTCAGACAAACTAAGAACTGAGGGCTTCAATAATGGCAAAGATATCCCCATTAGCTATGTTGATGAGCATGTTCAACGCCAACGCCAACTTGCCGGTAAATTTCAAGAACGAACGCATTCTCCCTTTTGACCTATTAGTCAAATTCTGAAGAATCAGATCGTTGAAACACGAGACATGAAGACAAGACTTTCCATCAGAGTTAACTACATATGACCAACCTTGAAAGTTGTTCCTCACAACATGCCTTTGCTTACAATGGACACAGTCTGATGGAAGTTGATGAGACAAAGTGAATATATCTGAAATGTTTTTTTCCAGGTTGAAACAACAAGGATGTAGAGCCTCCCCGGTTCTGGAACAGTAGAAAAAACCTAACAGATCTTTTCCACAAGCATCACAGAATCCACCCCCTACTGCTTTCTCATAGAATTCAAATGTAGAATTTTTGAAGAATGGATGAACTGCATGCTTAACAGGTTCTGCACATTCTTTATGGAGGATGTAGTTGCAATTGGTGTTCACACAGTTGTAACGTGATCCAAAACCTATCTCTTTACAACCACTGCATGTGTATGAAGGTGCTCCTGAACCATTCAGTTGTAATGTGTGTTGATGATCCATCTATATAGATATAATTTTCTACTTTTATTAAATATTGTAATGAGTGTAAAGATTTATGCTATAGCTGGCACGTTGGAAAATATTTGTGTTGAGATGCTTTCTCAGACATTTCAATTTATATGCAAAAAGCGTATCAATATTACAAGACTTTCGGACGGGTTTCCCAGAAGAGAGTATACCTCATTTTTCTAAAATGGCAACTAGAAAATATTATTTTAATAATTATTATGTAAGCTTATATATTTTAATTATATATAAAATATATAAACTATTTTATTACATTTATTAAATCAAATATTTCAAATAATTAAGTTATCAAATAAAATTAAAAATTAATTAAATATTTATATAAAAATTAATTATTTAAGTAAGTAAATATTAAGACTAAAGATCAAGATTTATTCATTTCAAAGAAATGAGAATTTTAATTTAAAATCATTCTATAAATAAGTTATGGTCTTAATATATTACACATAATGAGATTAATTTCTCTCTCCATTTAAAGAATATTTAAGAAATAAATACTATCCATTTAAGAATCACTCAAATCATCGAATATTTGTTGTTTATCTCATGACCATCAAAGTTATAGTCAACCAGAGCTTTCTCAATAAATTTGATGATTTTTAAATCAATTTATTGATTCTATGACTACTTATTTACGCACTAAATTATATATCATATTTTTTAAGCATGTAATATTAATTGACCATTATCAACTCAATTTTAATAATTGATACTATCAAAATCAAAATTAATATTACCAAACCAAGTCGATATTTGAATGAAATTTATATATTAAGTTATCAAATGATTAAGTATTTTATTAATTATTATATAAGCTTATATATTTTAATTATATATAAAATATATAAACTATTTTATTAAATTTATTAAATTAAATATTTTAAATAATTAAGTTATCAAATAAAATTTAAAATTAATTAAATATTTATATAAAAACTAATTAATTAATTAATTAATTAATTAAATATTAATACTAAAGATCAAGATTTATTCATTTCAAAATAATGAGAATTTTAATTTAAAATCATATGGTCTTAATATATTGTACTCAGATTAACTTTTCTCTCTCCTATCTAAAGAATATTTAAGAAATAAAGACTATCGATCAAATATTTGTTCTTTATCTCATGACCTTCAAAATTATAGTCAACAAGAGCTTTCTCAATAAATTTGATGATATTTAAATCAATTTATTGATTCTATAACAATTATTTACACACTAAATTATATATCATACTTTTTCTCAATAAATTTGATGATTTTTAAATCAATTTATTGATTCTATAACAATTATTTACACACTAAATTATATATCATATTTTTTGAGTATGTAATATTAATTGACCATTATCAACTTAACTTTAATAATTGATATCAAAATCAAAATTAATATTACCAAACGAAGTTGATATTTGATGAAATTCTTCATATTTTAACCAACATGACATATTAAACTAAGACGCGGTTCCTTGTGAGTGCCAAGTTGCAAGGGGGGTTCCATAGACTATTTTTTCTTCTTTTAATGACAATAATATATACAAGAAAAAACACAATAACCCAACAACATACACAAGTTATGAGGTAAGAGGGGTTCTTAATTTTAGGAATAAGAGTCACAAAATAGGAGGCAAAGTTATGATGTAAGAATGCTAAGGGAAAAAAAACGAAAGAAAAAGAAACAGTCAACCAAACAAAAATTAAACAGGCAAAAAGAGTGCTAGGGAGCACCCAAAAGGATCAGAATAATTCCATTCAACCACCCATATGAAGCACCACACCACAAAAATCCGATTATAGCTCAGACCGTCAAACCCACCATCAACATATCAAAGGAACCGCAAGCAACACCAGAAACCACAACACACTCTTGATCTAGTATTGATTTAGAGATATGATAAGGTTTTAAAACCAGTTAAAGAAGGAGGAGTTCAATGAAGATCGGCTAAGAAACAAAATTCAAGCCTAAAAAATACTCTTATTTGTCACATTTTTCACGTTTGTTGACGATCCCGAATTTTTTTATCACTACGCACCGACTTAATGGTTCATACCGCAATATGCCAAAAAAAACCCACCATTTATCTTAGCAATTGGATCCTAAACGCCGAAACAACTCAAAAATAATAAAATAGTCCATTGCATCCGTAAGCATCTAATTATCCTATCTTAGACACTCAAAGATTAGTTACATGTAACAAACAAATTAAAGGATAATTCAAGTTCATCCCCATATATAATACAAGGAGATACCCCATAGTCAAAAAATAATCTTTCAGTGGAACAAGTGCTCTATAGACATGAACCTATCGTGTAAGAGTTGTCCCTCAAAAACACCATCGGATAGGGATTCTAATTATCCCAAATAAGACAAAAGGTTGGTTTCACCCTAGATAAATGACCTCAGAGATAGAAAAAATGTATGCTTGGACTTGATAAGCATACACTACAAAGGAAAAACCATCTTTAGAATGTCTCCAAATCACCTAACATTTTCCTCTCAAAATTGAAACTCTTGCAGAGTCATGAAACGAAGAATAAACTTCTTCATCTAATAAGATTCCAAGAAATCGTCCCCTCTTCCCAACTCTCAAAATCACCAACAAATCCTTCTTGAATTAGGAGATGGTAAAAAATCTCGAGAACCCCACATAATCTCTCATCAGGTTCCGGAACCTTTTAAAGAAAGAAAAGTGAAAACCACCAGGATCTAGGATCTTATTCACATCACACTGATACACAACCCCATCAAGCTCCTCAAGAAGGAAGAGAGAAGTCAAGTCCATATTATACTCCACAAATAGGGAGTATAAAGGCACCCCATTTAGCATAGACCAGTCTATAATCGGTTCTAAAAACCTCTCGTAGAAATAATTATAAACCTCTTGCCCAATCTCGATCACTCCTTCAATCCAAACACCTGCTACAGTTATGGCGGTGATCAAATTTCTTATTCTCATATTTTTATTTGAAGAATGAAAGAAATATGAATTAGCATCCCCTTCCTAAAGCCATCTAGCCTTAGATATTTAAGACAATTGAGAGTAATTTGTTCTAAGAAAAGTGTAAAGATTAACAATAACTTAATTTGGACCTAGAGTTCACTTCGTCAATAGAGTGCCTTTTTGTCGGCAAAAATATCTAGATTCTGAACCATAACTCTAGAAGACTCAATTTGGTAATTCAAGTTGAAAAAGACCTACTTATTTCAGAATTTAAGAGTGACATTAAGATATTTAAGCTTTCCCATAAGAATAAAGTTCTTCCAACCCTGATTCGAAGAAACGAACAAGGAGTTAAAAACCAACTCAATGAAATCAACATGATAATTGAGTATCATACTTTATAATGATAGAACAGTGATCAAAGACATATTTGGGGATCTCCCAATGCACTATAGCCCCCTAACCACCCCACCAACCATTAGAAGTATGAACCCGATATTATCTACTAATAACCCTTCCATTAGCTTGGAACCAGGTAAATTATCTTTCCGAAAGGGAAGACCCAACAAGTCTATATAAGATATGAAAGATGAGAAATCAACACTCTAAATTACTAAAGGTGTTGGAAGATCCAACACTTCCTCTTCGCTTAATAGGCGAGGAAATTGAGTTAAAATCTCCTAGCGAACACTAAATCTCACTTCTAAGCTTATAATTGTGCAAGTAGAGGTCATCTGATATGATTCTTTTGTTTACCAATGTAACACCCTAAACCCCGAACCACGAAATAATGCAAAAATAAAACAATTACACACATAGGATGTCACTCTAACACAACATAAACCTGCTTCGTAAAACATGCTAAATGAAACATGCAACAATTTAAACACCTGTCATCACACACTCGCCTTTACATAGGCTCATCGCACCAGAATTAAAGCTATTGAAATAACTCAACTACTAAATAAATATTATAATATAAACAATGTTATGTCTAAATTCCTTCAACATCAACAACATCGCAAATAATAACAATAATCAAAAGAATCATTCACCTATCCAATGTTACAGATCAGAGAAACAGATTCTAAATAATCGCATAAAACAAGAAGAAGAAAAAAAGAATGACCTCTACGTCATCCCCCAGCCTCTAAGCAGCTACTCACTTATCAGCTTGTCTATACCCCAAGAAATAACATAGAACCACACAACAACAAACGGGTGAGAATACGCTTATAATACGTAATGGTGCAAAAGTATGCAAGGGTAGTCTAAACAAACATCAATAATGATTTATCCACATAAAAAATATAAGTATTCTCAATCACTAACACCAACATAATCAACAATTACATATGCAACAATTAATGCAATGTATTCAACACCATGACTCGACAATGCATGTGGTACTAGTATGTACAACACAGATCCATCTTGCTCCTGAATCCCCACCATAGAACCCGAGTACACCAAATTGTTACTATCACCATAAGTAACACTTCACCAATTTCCAAATGGAACCATCTACTCGCTCCTGAATCTACACCATCGGACCAGAGGTCACTAAATTCGTTACCATCACCATAGGTAACGTTTCACTAATTCATCGTTAGAATTAGCTACTCGCTCCTGAATCCATACCACCAGACCATAGCACACCAAGTTCGTTACCATCATCATAGGTAATGCTTCACTAATTCCTCATGAAAGTTAGCTACTCACTTCTCAATCTATACCACCAGACCAGAGCACACCAAAACTGGACCGAAACCCATACACAATTGTTACACTTGGATTTTCCAACTAGAAGAAAGTCTACATATAATGTCAGTGAAAATAAATTCATTGTGAGAAATAAATAATGAAGTAATTAAACAACACTAATGATAAGGCGTCGACATACCAATGACGAGGAACAATCGAGTCATTGACACAAACAAATGTGGTTTGGAGTCGAACTTGCTTTACTCGATCTACTCCTTTGAACACTTTCTCTAGTGTGTCCCACGCTTCTTTCGACGTAGTCGAACCGGCAATCTTTTCGAAGCCTGATTCATCAACAACCCTAAACAGCATGTATAGTGTCGTTTTATCCTTCGATCGCGTCTCTTTCAATGCCTTGTTTTGAGCTGCCGTATATCCCTCAACATCTGTTGGTTCTTCAAACCCATCTTTGGTCACCTCCCACGCGTCTAGAGATCCAAGAAGAGCTTTCATTTGGATACTCTAGTTTTCGTAATTTAACTTCGTTAGCCGTGGCAACATCATTTGATTCATCATGTTTACCATTAGCTCTGATGCCAAATTGACAGAATAAACGATTCGTTTGTAAACTTTTGTGTTTCATTAGAGTATAATTTTGGTCTTTATACATACTCAGAAACCTTAGCTACTCTAGGAATTATGATAATTAGTAAATACTATTAATTTGGCCACTGTCTCTTGACTTTCCAAATCTCTCCATTAACTTATTAATAAAACCTATTCACTATGACATTAAAGTTTATTCAACAAATATAACATTATATATTAACAGACTCACAATTATTACAGTTTTTATTGATGAGGTAGTTACTAAAAGAGAGTTGTTGAATTATATTTTGAGTTTAATGGTGATGCACTGACATTGTAAAATAGTTTTACACCATCATCCAATAAGAATATATCATTTCGCCATATCATAACAGTATTTTAAAATTTTCAGTCTAATTTGGCGGGATGCAAGGTCATCATTGGTTGACAATATAAAATCAGTACATCACCCCTTTTCTCTTATATTTTATATATATCCGTCGTAAAAAAAAATGAAATAGATATAACACAAAGAATATGGGAGAGAAGCAAAAGGAAAGAGAAGATGAGGAAAATGGTAAATGACTATGGCCGTGGAAGCCACCCATGCATTTCGGTAAGTGTAAGACCCATCTAAAATACCCCAATAATTAATTAAAACAACAAAATATGAATCAGAGTAGATATGCAATTTCAGGGTGTCACACTTGACACTTCACACCATTCACCAAAATCACTTGTCATGCTCATTTATTAATCAAAATAAAACATTGCACAATTCGCAGCGGATAGAAATCTAACAACATGCAAACCATGTAACACATTACATGTAAAATTGTTCAACAACCAAAAATGAAACAAAGTAAAACATCCCGTCCCGATGTTACATATACCAGAGCATGACCCACTAAGGAACTACACTAGACTCCAAGCACTAGCTTCTACTCAATCACTGCTCGTTACCTGAAACATAGTTGTAAGGGTGAGTTCCTCAATCGATATAATAAGCATTATAAAATATCATGTAATGCTAAGTAAATTAACACATTCATCACCCTACTCATATCACACATTCAGCAACGGCAACATCAACTCATAATCATACTCAACACAAACACAAAACACACGTATAATATTGGAATACATCCATTCATATTATACGCCATACATACATTATGAAATGAGACTCCATGCATGCGGTACCGACTATTCGTGAACACATAGTTCAACCTCACCGATCAAACCCAGATACGGCTACCAAGCTCACTAGTCCCACTCATTTGAGACCTAGTGACTCACTCACTAATTCCTCACCATGGGAATTAGCTACCACCATAAAGGCTATGCTATGCACGCTAAATCACCTAGCATGCAAACATCAACAACAATCCACAATGAACATATGCTCACACTCTAAGCCATAAACAGTCCATCCACAATTGCATACATAATAGATATATTCACAGCATTATGCATACCATCATACATCATCAGCATATTTATCACAGAATCATATCATGTCATGCCAAATAATAAATCACAGTATTAGCACACTCTACTAATACCTATACTGCTCAAAACAACGGGAAATGATCCCTACTATATCATACATCAGCTAAATTACATCACTCGGCTGAAACGACCAAACTGCACAACAACAGCTCAGAAAAATCAAACTTCTGCCCATACACGTATGCCTCATGCCCATACGCGTATGGCACATTTCCTAGCCAAGCCCATACGCGTATGGCCTGTCTCATACGCGTATGATACGCGTACCACTTCTCCCATACGCGTACCAACAGAGACAAAACTACGTTAGAACATCATCTTCTTCATTCATACGCGTATGGCCTCACCCCATACGCGTACCACTCACAGGCTACGCGTAAGTACACGCGTATGGCGCGTATCAGCACCAGTCTCCTCCCCTCCAGGCCATCTCATACGCGTATGGCCTAGTGTCATACGCGTATGACCAGAAACCAAAATTCCAGATCTGCTATGGGTTTTTCTCTGCTACGAGATTTCTCAAATCCAACCTCCCACAGTCCAATTTTTACACAACATTCGTTCATATTATCTAACACAGATCATACCCATTCAATTTCACAATTTCTAACCTTATTACATCTAATTCCTCCGAATTTCTTCAATTATAAACCCATATCTCATTCATCCATAAGTTCACAATTTGCAGCATTCATCATCCTGATTAGAGTCAATTCAATGGCTTATTACTACTCATTACATGTTAACCCATAATGCCCATTAAACGATGATAAATCCCCCTTACCTGAGTTAATCCGGCAAATCCTTTAACTTCAAGCTTTTCCCTTCTTCAACCCTTTTTCTCTTGCTCTTCCTTTTTGCCCTTTTTCCACTTTTTAGTCGCTTCTCTGTTTTCACGTGTAAAAACCTTTTTACTAAATGGGACTCTTTACCGATTCCAAAAATCGTTCCAATTCCAACTTTATTATTCCAATAATAATAATCCAATAATATTCCAATTATTTAATTAAATTAATAAATATACTAATAATAATATATATGAAGGGTTTATCTTTTATTTTGAAAAATAATACCCTCTCATTCATATTATCATCATAATATACTATTAAACTTAAATTAAATAATTATCATATTTTATCGGGGTGTTACAGTAAGCATGTTAAATAATTCGTGAAGGACAAATTTTGTTTTCTCTTTAGTATGTTATCTCTTCTTACTTTAAATTTTTCAAAAGTGAATCCTGTGGAAAATTGAGAACAAATGCATCATAGATGATATCATGGAAAAAAAGAAGCAGAAAGTGTATGTTAATGATTTTTTTTCCTTATCTTTTATGTTGTTTTGCACATTTTTGAAGTGGTAATACTGTATCAATCGACAATTATTTTTTTGAGTAAATCTCTTAGATTTAGTCTCATTAGAGCATTATCAAATTTTTAGAATGCTTTGTTTATTACTTATTTTGGACGGTTTGTTTCTGATTTATAGTGCATATTGTTAAAGCATATTAAAAATTAATATTCAAAGTTCAAAGCAATACACACACAAAAAAAAAAGGAAAAAATAAGAGACAACGAGATTTATTTGAAACTTAAGATGTACCGATAAATAAATCTGAAATCATTCAGAAAAACCAGAAACGATGGCTTCAATAATGGTAGAGATAAAATTGGTAATATCGCCGGTAACTATGTCGATCATCATGTTCAGCGCCAAGTTGCCGGTAAATTTCATGAACGAACGCATTCTCCCTTTTGACCTATTATTCAAATTCTGAAGAATCATATCCTTGAAACACGACACATGAACACAAGACTTTCCATCAGAGTTAACTACATATGACCAACCTTCAAAACTGTTGTTCCCAACATGCCTTTGCTTACAACGGATACAGTCTGATGGAACTTCATGAGACAAAGTCATTATAACTTTTCCATCATCATCTGAAATGTTTTCTTTCAGGTTCAAACAACAAGGATGTAGAGAATATCCTGTTCTGGAAAATAGGGAGAGAAAACCTTGTTTTTTGGAACAGTAGAAAAAACCTAACAAATCTTTTCCACAAGCATCACAGAATACACCCTCTTCTGCTTTCTCACAGAATTCAAATTTACAATTTTTGAAAAATGGATGAACTGCATGCTTAACAGGTTCTGCACATTCTTTATGGAGGATGTAGTTGCAATTGGTGTTTACACAGTTGTAACGTAATCCAAAACCTATCTCTTTACGGTGATAAGGAGACAAATCTATTGTAACTTCTTCTGTATTTCATTAGAGTACGTCTTTGGTCTTTATACAGATTCAGAGACTTTAGCTATTCTAGGAAACATAACAATTTTAAATACTATTAATTTGGCCACTGTCTCTTGACCTTCCAAATCTCTCTATTAACTTATTAATAAAAACCCATTAACTATAACATTAAAGTTTATTCAACAAAACTCCTCTGTAAACTTAAATGTTTCTTCTATTCATCATGCCTATCAATTTCTTGCCTCTGTCGAAGATTTCTTTTGATAGTGGTTTTGTGAAAATGTCTGCTGCTTGGTCCTTACTTGCTACATGCTTCAATTTGACATTTCCTTCCTTCACGTGTTCTCGAATGAAGTGGAAGCGAACGTCAATGTGTTTGCTCCTTTCATGGTTTACTGGATTCTTTGCTAACTCAATTGCTGACCTGTTGTCAACTTGTATTATTGTTGCACCTTTCTGTTCTAGCTCCATTTTACTCATCAATCTTCTGAGCCATATTGCATGACAAACGCACCAGGATGCTGCTACATATTCTGCTTCACATGTCGAAAGTGTTACTATTGGCTGCTTTTTAGAAAGCCAAGTGAATGCAGTATTTCCCATGAAGAACACATATCCAGAAGTGCTTTTTCGATCGTCTATGTCTCCACACCAATCACTGTCAGAGTAACCAACCAACTTGTATTTGTCTGAATTCGAGTAAAACATCCCAAGTGACACTGTTCCTTGGATGTACCTCAGAATTCGCTTCAATGCTTTCCAATGTGTGTAAACTGGCTCCTCCATGAATCGACTTACAATGCCTACACTTAATGAGATATCTGGTCTTGTACATGTGAGGTAGCGAAGACTTCCTACCAAACTTCGATATTTTCCTGCTTCGACACGTTCTCCTCCATCAAATTTCGACAACTTTGTTCCTGGTTCCATTGGCGTCGAAGCCAGATTACAGCTTTGCATCTTATATCTATTCAAGATTTCTTTTGCATATTTTTCTTGTGAGATGAAGATTGATGTTTCTTCTTGTCGAACCTCCAGACCAAGAAAGAATCTCATCAGGCCTAAGTATGTCATCTCGAATTCATGTGTCATTGTGCTTTTGAATTCTTCTATCATCTGATCATTAATGCCCAGAAAAATAAGATCATCGACATAGAGAGCAACAAGTAATACATTCCTTTCATTTTTCTTCACATAGAGGGCATGTTCGTACGGACATTGATCGAACCCGTTCTCCTTGAAATATGAGTCGATACGTGTGTTCCATGCCCACGGTGCTTGCTTCAGCCCATATAGCACTTTCTTCAATTTCAGTATCTTCTTCTCTTCTCCAGCTTTCATGTACCCGAGTGGTTGTTCAACATAGACTTCTTCTTCTAGTACACCATTCAGAAAAGCTGTTTTGACATCCATTTGAAATATTGGCCATTTGAATTGAGCAGCTTGAGATATGAGTAATCGAATTGTCTCCATTCTTGCAACAGGTGCAAATACTTCGTCATAATCAACTCCTGCTTTCTGTTTGTATCCCTTCGCAACAAGTCTCGCTTTGTATCGTTCTATTTCTCCTTGAGCGTTCATCTTTTTCTTGAATACCCACTTTACACCAATGGGTTGACTACCTTTTGGCAATTCAACTAGCTCCCAAGGGTTGCTGTGGATAATCGCCCTCATCTCTTCGTCCATGGCACTTTTCCACTTCTTGTCTCGTACTGCTTCTTCAAAACTGATGTTTTCAGCATCTGCCAAGAGACATACAAGGTGCACTTCACTTGTCGAATCATACAGATCTTGCAAACTTCGCATTCTAGGTTGTGTAGGTTCATCTTCATTGTCAGAATCTTCAAGTTTTGTTGAAATGTTTGGTGGTACAGCGACAGATGATTCTTCAACTTCGACGATAGCTTCTGTCGAACTGTTCTAGTCCCACTTACTTGCTTCGTTTATTCGAAAGTCTCTACTCACTATCACCTTCTTTCTTATGGGATCAAATAGCTTGTACCCTTTTGTTTTCTCATCATACCCAATGAGTATGTATTTCTGACTTTTGTCTTCAAGTTTTGTTCTTCGTTGATCTGGTACGTGTGCATAAGCCACACTTCCAAATACTTTGAGATGAGAAACTGTTAGCTTTTGTCCGCTCCACGCTTCTTGTGGTGTTTTATCTTCTAACTTCGAATGTGGACATCGGTTCTGAATATAAATGGCACATTTCACAGTTTCTGCCCAAAATCCCTTTGGCATGTCCTTGCTTTTAAGCATTGAACAAACCATGTCAAGGATTGTTCGATTCTTCCTTTCAGCCACCCCATTTTGTTGAGGTGAGTATGCCGCAGTTAGAAATCTCCTTATACCCTGCTCTTCACAATAATTCATAAAAGCTGTCGAAGTATACTCACCACCTCTATCAGATCGAACTGCTTTAATGTGTCTGTCGGTTTCCTTCTCCACCATTACTTTGAACCTTTTGAACACCTCGAATGCTTCAGACTTTTCTTTCAAGAAATAAACCCATGTCTTTCGTGAGTAATCGTGGATAAAGAAAATAAAGTATCTTTTGCTACTGAAAGATTCTAGCGTGATTGGCCCACATATGTCGGTGTGAATCAAATCAAGGATATGCTTAGCTTGATATTCTGCCTTCTTTTGAAATGAAGTTCTTGTTTGTTTGCTAAGCACACATTCTTCACAGAACTTTCCTTTATAATCCATATCTGGTAGTCCATGCACCATGTTCTTTTTCGCCAACCTTTTTAAACCAGCATGATGTAGATGACCAAAGCGTAGATGCCATAGTGACGCTTTGTCTTCGACATTTACTTGTAAACATTTTTCTCGAACGTTTATCAGATTCAGTTTGTACATTCAATTTCTCTCCATTTCGACACGAGCAATCAGATGTCCCAGCTTGTCCTTCAAATGCAGTATCCGTTCTTTCATAAGTATCGAATAACCTTTTTCTGTAAGTTGTCCCAAACTCAAGATGTTGGTCTTAAGATTTGGTACATAATAAACATCTTGAATTGATCCAATCAACCCATCCTTCTGCAAGTAACGGATCGGTCCCTTGCCTTCGACCTTCACTTTCGATGCATCTCCGAAAGACACATTTCCATCTTCAATCTTTCTCATTTCTTTAAACAAGTGTTTGTGACCACACATATGGTTACTTGCTCCTGAGTCAAGATACCAAACATTGTCATTTGAGTTGATCTCATTTTGAGCCATCAAGAGAAAACCTTCATTTGCTTCAGCTTCCAAAGTTAGATTGGTTGCTTCTTCTACCTTCTTTTCGATTCGACAATCTTTTGCAAGATGTCCCACTTTATCACAGTTATAGCATTTGAATGAGTTACAATCCTTCGCATAATGACCATACTTGCCACACTTGTAGCATTCAAAGTTGGAATGGTTCGACCTACCACCTCTTTGACCACGTCCTCTGCCACGCCAATTTTGCTGGATCGACTGTCCTCTCTCGAAGTTGCTGCCTCTACCACTTCGACCACTATCACGTCCTCCACGACCACGTCCTCTTCCTCGAAAATTTTGAGAAAAGAGTACCTTTTCGTCTTTGATTTGCTCCTTGGTTTAATTTGCGTCCTCTACTCCTTCTTCCTTCTTTTTCATCTTACGTTGTTCGTGTGCTTCGAGGGAACCAGCGAGCTCTTCGACTGAGAGCGTCGAAAGATCCTTCGACTCTTCTATTGCACACACAATATTCTCAAATTTATCTGTTAAAGATCTCAAAATCTTTTCAACAACTCGTGCATCAGTTACTGTTTCGCCATTTCTGGTGAGTTGGTTCACAATCTTTTGTACACGCGTGATGTAGTCAGATACATTTTCTGACTCCTTCATTTGCATCCTCTCTAATTCGCCACGAAGAGTTTGGAGTCGAACTTGCTTTACTCGATCTGCTCCTTTGAACACTTTCTCTAGCGTGCCCCACGCTTCTTTCGACGTAGTCGAACCGACAATCTTTTCGAAGCCTGATTCATCAACAGCCCTAAACAGCATGTATAGTTCCGTTTTATCCTTCGATCGCGTCTCTTTCAACGCCTTGTTTTGAGCTGTCGTATATCCCTCAATATCTGTTGGTTCTTCAAACCCATCTTTGGTCACCTCCCACACGTCTAGAGATCCGAGAAGAGCTTTCATTTGGATACTCCAGTTTTCATTATTTAACTTCGTTAGCCGTGGCAACGACATTTGGTTCATCATGTTTGCCATTAGCTCTGATGCCAATTTGTGATAAGGAGAGAAATCTATTGTAACTTCTTCTGTATTTCATTAGAGTACGTCCTTGGTCTTTATACAGATTCAGAGACTTTAGTTATTCTAGGAAACATAACAATTTTAAATACTATTAATTTGGCCACTGTCTCTTGACCTTCCAAATCTCTCTATTAACTTATTAATAAAAACCCATTAACTATAACATTAAAGTTTATTCAATATTTACAACCACTGCATATGTATGAAGGTGCTCCTGAACCATTCAGTTGTAATGTGTGTTGATGATCCATCTATATAGATATAATTTTGTACTTTTATTAAATATTGTAATGAGTGTAAAGATTTATGCTATAGCTGGCACGTTGGAAAATATTTGTGTTGAGATGCTTTCTCAGACATTTCAATTTATATGCAAAAAGCGTATCAATATTACAAGACTTTCGGACGGGTTTCCCAGAAGAGAGTATACCTCATTTTTCTAAAATGGCAACTAGAAAATATTATTTTAATAATTATTATGTAAGCTTATATATTTTAATTATATATAAAATATATAAACTATTTTATTACATTTATTAAATCAAATATTTCAAATAATTAAGTTATCAAATAAAATTAAAAATTAATTAAAAATTTATATAAAAATTAATTATTTAAGTAAGTAAATATTAAGACTAAAGATCAAGATTTATTCATTTCAAAGAAATGAGAATTTTAATTTAAAATCATTCTATAAATAAGTTATGGTCTTAATATATTACACATAATGAGATTAATTTCTCTCTCCATTTAAAGAATATTTAAGAAATAAATACTATCCATTTAAGAATCACTCAAATCATCGAATATTTGTTGTTTATCTCATGACCATCAAAGTTATAGTCAACCAGAGCTTTCTCAATAAATTTGATGATTTTTAAATCAATTTATTGATTCTATGACTACTTATTTACGCACTAAATTATATATCATATTTTTTAAGCATGTAATATTAATTGACCATTATCAACTCAATTTTAATAATTGATACTATCAAAATCAAAATTAATATTACCAAACCAAGTCGATATTTGAATGAAATTTATATATTAAGTTATCAAATGATTAAGTATTTTATTAATTATTATATAAGCTTATATATTTTAATTATATATAAAATATATAAACTATTTTATTAAATTTATTAAATTAAATATTTTAAATAATTAAGTTATCAAATAAAATTTAAAATTAATTAAATATTTATATAAAAACTAATTAATTAATTAATTAATTAATTAAATATTAATACTAAAGATCAAGATTTATTCATTTCAAAATAATGAGAATTTTAATTTAAAATCATATGGTCTTAATATATTGTACTCAGATTAACTTTTCTCTCTCCTATCTAAAGAATATTTAAGAAATAAAGACTATCGATCAAATATTTGTTCTTTATCTCATGACCTTCAAAATTATAGTCAACAAGAGCTTTCTCAATAAATTTGATGATATTTAAATCAATTTATTGATTCTATAACAATTATTTACACACTAAATTATATATCATACTTTTTCTCAATAAATTTGATGATTTTTAAATCAATTTATTGATTCTATAACAATTATTTACACACTAAATTATATATCATATTTTTTGAGTATGTAATATTAATTGACCATTATCAACTTAACTTTAATAATTGATATCAAAATCAAAATTAATATTACCAAACGAAGTTGATATTTGATGAAATTTTCATATTATATATATATATATATATATATATATATATATATATATATATATATATATATATATATATATATATATATATATATATATATATATATATATATATATATATTATATATATATATATATATATATATATATATATATATATAAAGAAAGTGAACTTGTGAATTTTATGAATAATTCTTTTTTCTTTTCTTTATTATAAGTCATAGTACAGTTGAAGTGATGTTAACAATTGTTTTTGGATGCTGTGAGTAGTTATAGAAAAAGTAATTACTTAATTTTCTTCAATGTGAATTTAAAATTGTTTTCAAAATTATATGAAATATCAATGCAATCCGGAAACGAGACCAATGAATAATATATTTTTTTTATGAAATATCAATGTTGTGATTGAAGGTTTCAAATGAGAGAATTATATTACATCAATATAATAATTGTACTAAATTGTTGATTAATTTTATGTCAAAAAAGTCATGTTTTCTGAGTTTTATCGTAATTGCAATAAATATTATTTTTTCTTTAAATGACATTTTTATATGTTAATTAGGTATACTTGAACATATTTATTTTTATTTTATAAAAAAAAAAGTTATATCGTTCGAGTACAACTTATTTATGTAATAATTATAAATTTAAATTATTATAATATTTATTAAATTTATTTATATGATTAATAATTAATATCAAAGACATTTATTATATAACTGGACTCAGTAGTAATATTTGATAATTGATAGTAATATTTGATTATTATGTAAGAATACATTTTACTTCAGTCTTATTTAATTTGCATCTAAAAAAAATTATAGAGGTCTATTATGATTATCTAATTTTGTAGTTTTGTTAAATATTGTAATGTGTGTACAAGATTTATGTTATAGCTAGTACGTTGAATATTATTTGTGTTAAGATGCTTTCTCAAACATCTCAATTTATATGCAAAAAAGTATATCACTATTACAATACTTACATGTGGGGTTCCCAAGACTATACATCATTTTCCTAGAATGACAGCTAATTCCTTTTTGGTTGTATATGTGTCACTGCCAAGGTCAATGGTGGTTTCTATAGACTTCTTTTTTTTAATTGTAAAATTATATATATATATATATATATATATATATATATATATATATATATATATATATATATATATATATATATATATATCACAAAAAAATTGCATCCGTTTAATAACTTCATATCGAGTAAGTGTGTGCGCACGCATGTGCCTGTGCGTGTGCGCGTGTGTGTGTTAAAGAGCACGTACAACGATAAGAATCTTATACAAGAATTCACTTTACAAAGTCCTATACAACAAAAAATCAGACTATATCCCAGACCTTCAGACCCACCATCATAAAACCAAAGAAATCACAAGCAACGCCAAAAACTATCTAACACCTCAGGAGCAGAGAACTTTTGATCAACTATTTATTTAGACAAAAGCTAGAGTTCTAAAGTTAGTCAAAGAAGGAGGATGGATTCAATGAAGATCTCCTAAGAAATGTTTCAATCCAAAAAAAACTCTTATTTTCGATCTTTCACATTCGTTGACGATCTAGAAAAGATTTTATCATTACACACGAATAAGATGGTTTATACCACAACATGCAAAATCAAAACAAATCACCCATTACCTTTGCCTTTGCTCATAAGGAACGAAAAACTCAAAAATAATCCTAAGTTCCATAGGTAGAGCCTACTACACCTCTAGCCACCTAAAGACTTTATACTAGACACTCGAAGCTAAGCTATAAGTAACAGGTTGATTCAAGCCCATCCTCACACATGATATAAGAGATATCCTCCGAGTCGATAATGAATTTTCGCTTAAGCAAGTTCTCTCTATATAAGAACTTATCTTGTAAGAGTTGTCAGAAAAATCCACCACCATAGAGAGAGGCCAACTATCCCAAATAAGACGAGTAATTTGGTTCACCCTTGTTAAATGGGCCTCACAGATAATACAAATGTCTTCTTGGACTTGATAAGAAAATGCAACAAAGGAAAACCCATTTTAAAATATCTCCAAATCCACATATCACCCTCCTTTCAAAAGTAAAAATCTTAGAGAGCCAAGAAAAAATCAGAGATCAAAGGTTCTTCATGAGTTAAGAACGACCTCCTACATCTAAGATCCCAAGAAATCCACCCCTTTTTCCACCTCTAGATATCACCTACAAATCCTTCTAGAATTTGGGAGATGGCAAAAATTCTCGGAAACCTAATCTTAAGAGGAAAACTTCCTAACCACGGGTCTTCTAAAAAGATGTATGAAGCCATGTTATAGCCTTCTTAACAAACTATTGCTCAAACCAATTCGGAGGATCATCCTTTTTTCTCCATGAAGTGACACTCATTTCACCAAGAGGAATTGGAGTTAATCTCTGAAGACCTTCCCCCGCATATGGAAAATATATTATAACTTTATACCTAACGGAAAGGGTATCAAACCATAGACCAAAAGCACGCGACAAAAGTCTCCATCTCTATTTGGCTAAGAGTGCTAAATTAACTAGCCAAAGATCTTTAACACTTAAACCCCCACTCTTCTTAGACTTGAACTGTTGGTGTAAGCCTTAAAGGCCAATACTTTTGGTACTTGTATCGAATTATTTATTAATAATAAAAGGCTTTTTTTCTTTATTATTTTTGTTTAATAAAGTCCCTAGAATAGTTAGTCCGTTTAATGTATCAAGTGTGACTTAATCATGAGATCCCATTAAACATGAGAACACTATTCTTAAAGTATCAGTAGTCGAGCTTTGTTGTGAAGTGGGATAACATTAAAGCATTAAGACTATTATGTATATAGACTGATGATCACATCTCATGGGTCATGGATAAGGAGTTATCAAGTCTTAAATAGGTATGAATATTAGGAGTAATATTTATACTGGATTGACCCGCTATGAGAATACTATATAAAATATTATGCAAAGTGTCATAAGTTATTCTTATGGTGATAATGGTGTATACCACCCTTCGACCTGAAACCACTATGGACCCTAGATGTAGAGTCGAGTGCTTTATTGCTGATCAAACATTGTCAGTAACTAGATGACCATAAAGACAGTTGATAGGTACTCCATGAAGCATGTTGAGGGGCATCAGTGACCTAGATGGAATTTGATCATCCTGCATAATAGGATGAATGTCTAAGGGCCCAATATTGAACTGGATAAAAATGACACGGGCAATGCCTTGTGTTCAATATAGACATAAGGGCAAAAGGGTAATTATACACATAAGTATTATCACAAAAGGATTTGTCAGATCACATGACATTTTCGCGTATTTGGTAGCAGTGATGTGTTTCTAGGTACCGCTCACTGTTTATTATGTTAAATACGTGATTTAATATAATTGTCAATATCGCGAAAACCTACAGGGTCACACACAAAAGGACGGATTGATGAGAGATAGAGTAAATAAGAAACATCGTAAGGTATGGTGCACTTAAGTGAATTGTAGAACATCGTAAGGTACGGTGCACTTAAGTAGAATACGAAATATGGTAAGGTACCACACGCTTAAGTGATTTTGGTATATCATAAGATATGGGCCACATACACTTAAGTGGGCTTTTTAGCTTGCAGCCTACACAAGTGGTTCTATAAATAGAACCCTTGTGCAGAAGCATTTGATTAGATGAAATTTCATTTCTCTCTCTCTCTCTCTCACACACACACACACACACACTCAAAGCTTTCATTCGTAGGAGATAACACTAACACTAAAGGAATCTATTTGTGTGGACTGAGTAGAGGTGTTGTTACCATTCAATGTTCGTGATCACTTCTTAGATATGCATCAAAGGTTTCAATCGCCACAAGAGGTAACAATTTCTATCACTGATCATGCTCATTCGTAAGGATCAGTAAAGGAGAAAATTTTAATTTCCATTGTGTTTTGGATTGCAATTCTCCTTCATGAACATATTAGACCACCCAATTCATGATATATTGGAATCCCCTTTTATAGATCCCCAAAGAAACCTCACATGTAATATAACCAACTTCTTCCAAACTTTCACAGACATCTCTAAAAACGAAAGATGAAAAATAGAGATAACATTAAGGAAAAAAATTAGGAAGATAATTCTTCCCCCCAGGTTAACATACCTATGACTCAAAGAATACAATTTTTCCCTTATCAATTTAACTAAAGGTTTCCAAGTAGATTCCAACCGAGGGTTGACTCCTACTGGAAATCCTAAATATCTAAAAGGAAGAGACATAGTTTAACAATGGAAAAATTCCTCAATTAACTCAAAAAATTGGGATCAACATTAATCTCAATCAATCTACTCTTATGAAAAGAAACCTTATAAACTAAATTAATCTCAGACTTCCTCATCATTGATTTAATTGACCAAAAATTATCAATTAAAGGATCAACCAAGATTAAGGTATCATCGACATACTGAATGTGAGAGACCTCTAAAATAGAGGATCCAACTTTAAACCCTGAAAAGAGGCTAAGGTCAGAAGCCCTCTTAATCATCCAAATAAAACCTTATGTCATTATGCGGAAGAGGAAGGGAGCTTGAGGGTCTCCTTGTTTCAGACCTCTTTGGATCTAAATCTTTTGAGTAGGGGAGTCATTAACTAACATAACCAGATTTCTTGAGAACACACATTTCCCTCATCAAGGATTAAATTGAATTTGGTAAGCATATAATCTAGGAAACTTTAGCTAATTGTAATGCAGGCTTTCTCAAAATCAACCTTAAAGGTAAAATAATCCTTTATGGTACGTTTGGAAAAATTAATTACCTCACTATTATCCATTACTCCATTGAACAATAATCTTCCTTTTTAAAAGGCTGGATGGTTAGAGAGATCAACGTGTCCATCACCAATTCAAATCTCTTAGATAAAACTTTGGCTACTAACTTGTAAAGTGATCATACCAAGGAGATAGACTGAAAGTTTTGCAAAAGAGAGGGGTTCTTAATTTTTGGAATAAGATTCAAAAAATATGAGGCAAAGTTATAGGGTAAGGATGCAAAGTGGTGAAAGTTAACAAACATGATCCCTTCATCATCTCTCACCAGATTCCAAAACCTTTTAAAGAAATAAAATTTAAACCATCAGCACTCAACCTCTAATTTCCGTCACACTAGGACACAACCCCATCAAGCACCTCAAGAAGGAAAGCAAAAGTCAAGGTCGGATTATACTCCATAGAGAGGGATCAAAAGGGAATACCATTTAGCATAGGTCAGTCTTTAATTGCTTTTAAAAACCTCCCATAGATAGAATTAAAAACCTCTTGTTGAATCTTGGCCGATTCTTCAATCCAAACATCCACTGCCTTTAGTAATATAATCAAATTTCTCCTCCTCCTAATTTTATTGCAAGCATAAAATAAACCCTTACTAGCATCTCCTTCATTGAGCCATCTAGTTGTAGTTAGCGGAACCCCCGACTAACTCTGCATAATGGGATTAGTCGCCGAAATATAATTTGGTTTATTTAAATAACAAAATTTAAATTAATAATGATAATGGGTTTATTATTATTATCTTGTGGTGATCGATTATGACCTTAGTTTTCCTTTGTTTTGTTTTTGGGGTTTTAAAATACGACCTGCATATCGTGCCTCTCTTTTAATCTCTTCATGTAACTTCTTTTCTCATCTCACTCCCTCGTATGTAAAACGAGTTTCTTTTATGTAATGTAATGTTATGAAGAAAGAGAAGAATACAATATCAAAGGAGGACAACCTTGAAGATCTTTCTTGGAGAAGCTTAGATCGTTATTAGGTTAGCTTAGGTTCTCTCATTGGCTTGGGAGAACAATTGCGCTAGGGGCCATAACAGTTTCATTTTGTATGTATGTTGATGCATGAGAGAGAAGATTTATATGATAAATAAGCTGGTGAGATCAGAATAATTGCAAATTCCCTCAAATTAAATATTAAGTTTATATTTTCCAAGTTTTAGCACTCATCAATACTAGTATCGAATAATGTAGGTTTCGCCTACGCGAGGTGCATGTTCTATATTAGTAAGGTGCGATGGGATTGTAATATTCAATTGCTAAAACAATGGGTCAAACTTAACTAAACAAATTTTAATAAGAATATATACGCTTAGAAGCAAGAGTTGGAAATGATCCATGCGATGGATTGGAATAAGGAGTTATTCACCCAACTAAAATATTTGAGAGTTGTATTAGATACAATTGAAAGAAATTCCTACCTAAATAACCTAGTTTTGTGTAATCCGCCTACGCGGAATTAAACAAAGTGAAATATGGATCTTGACCCACTAGAAAATCTTCCAACGGGAATTTATGTACCAATTGATGAGGGTCATTTGTTTTGAGTAAAATAGTGGGAGCATATTTAATTAAAGGCCTAATTATATATGTTATTTTAGTGATACTTATACTTTCACATTTTTCATGTAGATTACCATGACAACAAACACCTCTAACAACATTTTACGATCAATCATTGATAAGGAAAAATTGTTTGATATAAATTTTCTGGATTGGCACCAAAATCTGAGGATTATCCTCAAGCATGATAGAAAGCTGTATGTCTTGGAGAAACCTGTTTCTGAAGAGGAACTTCCTAGTTCTGCATCTAAGGCAGAAAGAGATGCTTATAAGAGACATGTTCATGATGCCAATGAAACTGCTTGCCTCATGCTAGCTACCATGAACTCAGAGTTGCAAAAGCAACATGAGAGCATGGCAGCGTTCGATATGATCAAACACTTAAAGATGCTCTGTCAAGAGCAGGCAGGACATGAAAGGTTTGAAGTTTCAAAAGCCTATTTGCAAGGCAAGTTAGCTGAGGGAGCCCCTGTAGGTCCCCATGTGCTCAAAATGATTGGATATGTGGAAAGCCTTGAGAGGTTGGGTTTTCCCCTCAGAAAGGAACTTGCGACTGATTTGATCTTGCAATTGTTGCCAGATAGCTTCAGTCAATTTGTACTTAATTTCAACATGAATGATATGGACAAAACTCTTTCTAAACTACTAGGCCAAACTTTTGGTTTTTATATTTTCTGGGCCAAACTTTCAAGGATTTTGAGAAGTATTTGCATGCCCAAATAGTTAGAAGCAACGCTATAAATAAGTACTTTTGTTTCCTTCTTTTGTATCATCCATTTCTCTATTTCTTTTGTGTTCTTGTCCTTTCTCTGTGTGTGTAATAATCCTACTTTAGAATTCCATCATCATCATCATCATTATGGCATCCAAGAAATTAAGATTCTCTTATCTAACTTATCTCTTTCATGACTTCTCATCTCAAGAATAATAAGGGATATTCTCCGAAACACCCTTAGTTGAAGATATACTCGAGGATATCATCAAGAAACTAAAGCAGGCCGATAAGAAGATCAACTTCGTGGCACATCACTTTGCACAAGACTTAGTGCATCTACCTCCAAGGTTGCTCACTAATGAGGATGAGGAAACTTAAAAGTAGTCTCTCTTATGTATATAAGTTTTAGCTATTAAGTGTGTTTTAAATTTTCGCATTCTCTCGCTTTCTGTAATTTAAATTCTCTTTAAATAAAACAGTGTTATCCCTTCTTTAGTAAACTATGTCCGATCTATGTGAATTACATACTTGCATATTTACAATCACTTTTCAACATCTTTTTCACACCTTTTTGATTGTGCCAGATGGGAAGAAATATATTTGTAGGAATAGTAGAGTATAATTTTTACTCATGTGATGGGGAGTTTAACCTCTCCAAATTTTAACTTATTGTTTTCTCTTTTACCAACTATTTAAGAAATGCATTGTCGTTATCAAAAAAGGGGAGAATGTGGACCTATACAATTTCAAGTATATTCAAGATGATCCAAGATGGGAAAACTTATGGTTAGAAAATTTGTAAAACAATTGAGTAATTGTTTAGTTTTGAAGATGACAACACTTAATATCAAACAATATCAAGTGAATTCAAATATCTACTAAAGATAAATCAAGTGGTCAAATATGCATAACATGTAATATTGCCCTCTAGACAGGTTAATTACAGTCTGATTAGATCCAAGGATTTCCCGTACAACGAGTCTCACCTTAAGTGGATGGTTTTAACTGTTCTCAACATATAAAAAGAAAGCACATCATTTCAAATATTCAAATTTATTCTCATTCTCAGTCACACTAGAAATTGCTCCGCCAATCTCATTTCACCATTCATTTAACATTTTGGTTTCATATATTACAGAAATATTTTATCGTTTTCTTATCAAAGATTTGGAAATGGAATTATATAATTTTTGTTGGAATAGATATTTGAAAGATTCTGAAATAGAAAATAATCAATATTCAAACTTGTAAGCAACATACACTAAAAAAAAGAGACACTTTTACAATGACACTTAACTATTTAGAATTCAAGATGCAGTACTATTAAATAAATAGGTGTAAAATAATTCATTCAGGCAAACTAAGAATTGAGGGCTTGGAAAATGGTAGAGATAGAATTGGTAATATCCCCAGTAGCTATGTCGATGAGCGCGTTAAACGTGAACTTGCCGGTAAATTTGATGATGGAACGCATTCTCCCTTTTGACCTATTATTATTATTATTGTTATTATTTTTGTTATTATTATTATTATTATTATTATTATTATTATTATTATTATTATTATTATTATTATTCAAATTCTGAAGAATCATATCCTTGAAACAGGACACATGAACACAGGTCGTTCCATTAAAGTTAACTACATACGACCTGCATATCGTGACTCTCTTTTATTCTCTTAATGTAACTTCTTTTCTCATCTCACTCCCTCGTATGTAAAACGAGTTTCTTTTATGTAATGTAATGTTATAAAGAAAGAGAAGAATACAATATCAAAGGAGGACAACCTTGAAGATCTTTCTTGGAGAAGCTTAGATTGTTATTAGGTTAGCTTAGGTTCTCTCATTGGCTTGGGAGAACAATTACGCTAGAGGCCAAAACTGTTTCATTTTGTATGTATATTAATGCATGAGAGAGACGATTTATATGATAAATAAGCCAGTGAGATCATAATAATTGCAAATTCCCTCAAATTAAATATTAAGTTTATACTTTCCAAGTTTTAGCACTCATCAAGACTAATATCGAATAATGTAGGTTTCGCTTACGCGATGTGGATGTTCTATATTAGTAAGGTGCGATGGATAATTGTAATATCCAATTGCTAAAACAATGGGACAAACTTAACTAAACAAATTATAATAAGAATATATACGTTTAGAAGCAAGAGTTAGAAATGATCCATGTGATGGATTGGAATAAGGAGTTATTCACCCAACTAAAATATTCAAGAGTTGTATTAGATACAATTGGAAGGAGTTTCTACCAAAATAACCTAGTTTTGTGTAATCCGCCTACACGAACTTAAAACAAAGTGAAATATGGATCTCGACCCACTAGAAAATCTTCCAACGCGATTTTCCGTACCAAATGATGAGGGTTATTTGTTTTGAGTAAAATAGTGGGAGCATATTTAATTAAAGGCCTAAATAAATATGTTATTTTAGTGATACTTATACTTTCATATTTTTCATGTAGATTACCATGACAACAAACACCTATAACAATATTTTACGATCAATCATTGATAAGGAAAAAAATTTTGGGACAAATTTTATGAATTGACACCGAAATCTGAGGATTATCCTCAAGCATGATAGTAAGTTGTATGTCTTGGAGAAACCTGTTTCTGAAGAGGAACCTCCTAGTTCTGCATCTAAGGCAGAAAGAGATGCTTATAAGAGGCATGTTGATGATGCCAATGAAACTGCTTGCCTCATGCTAGCTACCATGAACTCAGAGTTGCAAAAGAAACATGAGAACATGGCAGCATTCAATATGATCAAACACCTGAAGATGCTCTGTCAAGAGCAGGCAGGACATAAAAGGTTTGAAGTTTCAAAAGCTCATTTTCTAGGAAAGTTAGCTGAGGGAGCCCCTGTAGGTCCCCATGTGCTCAAAATGATTAGGTATGTGGAGAACCTTGAGAGGTTGGGTTTTCCCTTTGGAAAGGAACTTACGACTAATTTGATCTTTGCAATCGCTCCCAGATAGCTTCAGTTAATTTGTCCTTAATTTCAACATGAATGATATGGACAAAACTCTTTCTGAACTGCTAGGCCAAACTTTTGGTTTTGATATTTTCTTGGCCAAACTTTCAAGGATTTTGAGAAGTATTTGCATGCCCAAACAATTAGAAACAACGCTATAAATAGGTACTTTTGTTTCCTTCTTTTGTATCATCCATTTCTTTATTCCTTTTGTGTTCTTGTCCTTTCTCTATGTGTGTAATAATCCTAATTTAAAATTCCATCATCATCACCATCATTATGGCACCCAAGAAATTAAGATTCTCTTATCTAACTTATCTCTTTCATGACTTCTTATCTCAAGAACAATAAGGGATATTCTCCAAAACACCCTTAGTTGAAGACATACTCGAGGATATCATCAAGAAACTAAAGTCGGCCAATAAGAAGATCAACTTCGTGGCACATCACTTTGCACAAGACTTAGCGCGTCTACCTCCAAGGTTGCTCACTAATGACGATGAGGAAACTGAAAAGTAGTCTCTCTTATGTATATAAGTTTTAGCTATTAAGTGTGTTTTAAATTTTCGCATTCTCTCGTGTTGTGTAATTTAAATTCTTTTTAAATAAAACAGTGTTATCCCTTCTTTAGTAAAATATGTCCGATCTATGTGAATTACGTACTTGCATATTTATAATCACTTTTCAACATCTTTTTCACACCTTTTTGATTGGGTCAGATGGGAAGAAATTTATTTGTAGGAATAGTAGAGAATAATTTTTACTCATGTGATGGGGAGTTTAACCTCTCCAAAATTTAACTTAATGTTTTCTCTTTTACCAACTATCTAAGGAATGCATTGTCGTTATCAAAAAAGGGGAGAATGTGGATCTATACAATTGCAAGTATATTCAAGATGATCCAAGATGGGAAAACTTATGGATAGAAAATTTGTAAAACAATTGAGTAATTGTTTAGTTTTGAAGATGACAACACTTAATATCAAACAATATCAAGTGAATTCAAATATCTGTTAAAGATAAATCAAGTGGTCAAATATGCACAACATGTAATACTGCCCTCTAGACAGGTTAATTACAGTTTGATTAGATCCAAGGATTTCCCGTACAACGCGTCTCACCTTAAGCGGATGGTTTTAACTGTTCTCAACACATAAAAAGAAAGCGCATCATTTCAAATATTCAAATTTATTCTAATTCTAAGTCGCACTAGAAATTGCTCCGCCAATCTCATTTCACCATTCATTTAACATTTTGGTTTCATATATTACAGAAATATTTTATCGTTTTCTTATCAAAGATTTGGAAATGGAATGATATAATTTTTGTTGGAATAGATATTTGAAAGATTCTGAAATAGAAAATAATCAATATTCAAACTTGTAAGCAACATACACTAAAAAAAAGAGACACTTTTACAATGACACTTAACTATTTAGAATTCAAGATGCAGTACTATTTAATAAATAGGTGTAAAATAATTCATTCAGGCAAACTAAGAATTGAGGGCTTGGGAAATGGTAGAGATAGAATTGGTAATATCCCCAGTAGCTATGACTTTGAGCGCGTTGAGCGTGAACTTGCCGGTAAATTTGATGATGGAACACATTCTCCCTTTTGACCTATTATTATTATTGTTATTATTATTATTATTATTATTATTATTATTATTATTATTATTATTATTCAAATTCTGAAGAATCATATCCTTGAAACAGGACACATGAACACAGGTCTTTCCATTAAAGTTAACTACATACGACCTGCATATTGTGCCTCTCTTTTATTCACTTAATGTAACTTCTTTTCTCATCTCAGTCCCTCGTATGTAAAACGAGTTTCTTTTATGTAATGTAATGTTATAAAGAAAGAGAAGAATACAATATCAAAGGAGGACAACCTTGAAGATCTTTCTTGGAGAAGCTTAGATCGTTATTAGGTTAGCTTAGGTTCTCTCATTGGCTTGGGAGAACAATTATGCTAGGGGCAAAAACTGTTTCATTTTGTATGTATGTTGATGCATGAGAGAGACGATTTACATGATAAATAAGCCGGTGAGATGAGAATAATTGCAAATTCCCACAAATTAAATATTAAGTTTATACTTTCCAAGTTTTAGTACTCATCAAGACTAGTATCGAATAATGTAGGTTTCGTCTACGTGAGGTGGATGTTCTATATTAGTAAGGTGCGATGGATAATTGTAATATCCAATTGCTAAAACAATGGGTCATACTTAACTAAACTAATTCTAATAAGAATATATATACGTTTAGAAGCAAGAGTTAGAAATGATCCATGTGATGGATTGGAATAAGGAGTTATTTACCCAACTAAAATATTCGAGAGTTGTATTAGATACAATTGGAAGGAGTTTCTACCTAAATAACATAGTTTTGTGTAATCCGCCTACACGGACTTAAAACAAAGTGAAATATGGATCTCGACCCACTAGAAAATCTTCCAACGAGTTTTTCTGTACCAAATGATGAGGGTCATTTGTTTTGTGTAAAATAGTGGGAGCATATTTAATTAAAGGCCTAATTAAATATGTTATTTTAGTGATACTTATACTTTCATATTTTTCATGTAGATTACCATGACAACAAACACCTCTAACAATATTTTACGATCAATCATTGATAAGGAAAAATTGTTTGGGACAAATTTTCTGAATTGACACCAAAATCTGAGGATTATTCTCAAGCATGATAGAAAGTTGTATGTCCTGGAGAAACCTGTTTCTGAAGAGGAACCTCCTAGTACCGCATCTAAGGCAGAAAAAGATGCTTATAAGAGGCATTTCGATGATGCCAATGAAACTGCTTGCCTCATGCTAGCTACCATGAACTCAGAGTTGCAAAAGAAACATGAGAACATGACAGCGTTCGATATGATCAAACACCTGAAGATGCTCTATCAAGAGCAGGCAAGACATAAAAGGTTTGAAGTTTCAAAAGCCCATTTTCAAGGAAAGTTAGCTGAGGGAGCCCCTGTAGGTCCCCATGTGCTCAAAATGATTAGGTATGTGGAGAACCTTGAGAGGTTGAGTTTTCCCCTTGGAAAGGAACTTACGACTGATTTGATATTTGCAATCGTTCCCAGATAGCTTCAGTCAATTTGTCCTTAATTTCAACATGAATGATATGGACAAAACTCTTTCTGAACTGCTAGACCAAACTTTTGGTTTTGATATTTTCTGGGCCAAATTTTCAAGGATTTTGAGAAGTATTTGCATGCCCAAGCAGTTAGAAGCAAAACTATAAATAGGTACTTTTGTTTCTTTCTTTTGTATCATCCATTTTTCTATTCCTTTTGTGTTTATGTCCTTTCTCTGTGTGTGTAATAATCCTACTTTAGAATTCCATCATCATCATCATTATGACACCCAAGAAATTAAGATTCTTTTATATAACTTATCTCTTTCATGACTTCTAATCTCAAGAACAATAAGGGATATTTTCCGAAACACCCTTAGTTGAAGACATACTCGAGGATATCATCAAGAAACTAAAGCAGGTCGATAAGAAGATCAACTTCGTGGCACATCACTTTGCACAAGACTTAACGCGTCTACCTCCAAGGTTGCTCACTAATAACGATGAGGAAACTGAAAAGTAGTCTCTCTTATGTATATAAGTTTTAGCTATTAAGTGTGTTTTAAATTTTCGCATTCTCTCACTTTCTGTAATTTAAATTCTCTTTAAATAAAACAGTGTTATCCCTTCTTTAGTAAAATATATCCGATCTATGTGAATTACGTACTTGCATATTTACAATCACCTTTCAACATCTTTTTCACACCTTTTTGATTGTGCCAGATGGGAAGAAATATATTTGTAGGAATAGTAGAGTATAATTGTTACTCATATGATAGGGAGTTTAACCTCTCCAAAATTTAACTTATTGTTTTCTCTTTTACCAACTATCTAAGAAATGCATTGTCATTATCAAAAAAGGGGAGAATATGGATCTATACAATTGCAAGTATATTCAAGATGATCCAAGATGGGAAAACTTATGGATAGAAAATTTATAAAACAATTGAGTAATTGTTTAGTTTTGAAGATGACAACACTTAATATCAAACATATCAAGTGAATTCAAATATCTGTTAAAGATAAATCAAGTGTTCAAATATGCACAACATGTAATACTGCCCTCTAGACAGGTTAATTACAGTCTGATTAGATCCAAGGATTTCCCGTACAACGAGTCTCACCTTAAGCGGATGGTTTTAACTGTTCTCAACATATAAAAAGAAAGCGCATCATTTCAAATATTCAAATTTATTCTCATTCTCAGTCGCACTAGAGATTGCTCCGCCAATCTCATTTCACCATTCATTTAACATTTTGGTTTCATATATTACAGAAATATTTTATCGTTTTCTTATCAAAGATTTGGAAATGGAATTATATAATTTTTGTTGGAATAGATATTTGAAAGATTCTGAAATAGAAAATAATCAATATTCAAACTTGTAAGCAACATACAACTAAAAAAAGAGACACTTTTAGAATGACACTTAACTATTTAGAATTCAAGATGCAGTACTATTAAATAAATAGGTGTAAAATAATTCATTCAGGCAAACTAAGAATTGAGGGCTTAGAAAATGGTAGAGATAGAATTGGTAATATCCCAAGTAGTTATGTCGATGAGCGCGTTGAGCGTGAACTTGCCGGTAAATTTGATGATGGAACGCATTCTCCCTTTTGACATATTATTATTATTATTATTATTCAAATTCTGAAGAATCATATCCTTGAAACATGACACATGAACACAGGTCTTTCCATTAAAGTTAACTACATACGACCTGCATCTCGTGCCTCTCTTTTAATCTCTTAATTTAACTTCTTTTCTCATCTCACTCCCTCGTATGAAAACGAGTTTCTTTTATGTAATATAATGTTATGAATAAAGAGAAGAATACAATATCAAATGAGGACAACCTTGAAGATCTTTCTTGGAGAAGCTTAGATCGTTATTAGGTTAGCTTAGGTTCTCTCATTGGCTTGGGAGAACAATTATGCTAGGGGCCATAACTGTTTCATTTTTTATGTATGTTGATGCATGAGAGAGACGATTTATATGATAAATAAGCCAGTGAGATCAGAATAATTGCAAATTCCCTCAAATTAAATATTAAGTTTATATTTTCCAAGTTTTAGCACTCATCAAGACTAGTATCGAATAATGTAGGTTTCACCTACGCGAGGTGGATGTTCTATATTAGTAAGGTGCAATGGATAATTGTAATATCCAATTGCTAAAACAATGGGTCAAACTTAACTAAACAAATTATAATAAGAATATATACGTTTAGAAGCAAGAGTTAGAAATGATCCATGTGATGGATTGGAATAAGGAGTTATTCAGCCACCTAAAATATTCCAAAGTTGTATTAGATACAATTGTAAGGAGTTTCTACCTAAATAACCTAGTTTTGTGTATTTCGCCTACACGGACTAAAACAAAGTGATATATGGATCTCAACCCACTAAAAAATCTTCCAACGGGATTTTCCGTACCAAATGATGAGGGTCATTTGTTTTGAGTTAAATAGTGGGAGCATATTTAATTAAAGGCCTAATTAAATATGTTATTTTAGTGATACTTATACTTTCATATTTTTCATGTAGATTACCATGACAGCAAACACCTCTAACAACATTTTACGATCAATCATTGATAAGGAAAAATTGTTTGGGACAAATTTTCTGGATTGACACCAAAATCTGAGGATTATCCTCAAGCATGATAGAAAGCTGTATGTCTTGGGGAAACCTATTTCTGAAGAGGAACCTCATAATTCTGCATCTAAGGCAGAAAGAGATGCTTATAAGAGGCATGTTGATGATGTCAATGAAACTGCTTACCTCATGCTAGCTACCATGAACTCAGAGTTGCAAAAGAAACATGAGAACATGGCAGCATTCGATATGATCAAACACCTGAAGATGCTCTGTCAAGAGCAGGTAGGACATAAAAGGTTTGAAGTTTCAAAAGCCCATTTTCAAGGAAAGTTAGCTGAGGGAGCCCCTGTAGGTCCCCATGTGCTCAAAATGATTAGGTATGTGGAGAACCTTGAGAGGTTGGGTTTTCCCCTTGGAAAGGAACTTACGACTGATTTGATCTTGCAATTGTTGTCAGATAGCTTCAGTCAATTTGTCCTTAATTTCAACATGAATGATATGGACAAAACTCTTTCTTCACTGCTAAGTATGTTATGAACTGCTGAGCAGAATCTGAAGTCAAAAGGTGTCGCTACCGGGATTTCATGATAACGAAACCGGGACTAAAGAGATGCCAAAGAGAGGAAAAGTCAGAATAGCCGCCACCGAATTTTATTTAGTTTACCTCAATCGGAGAGGAGAGGGGAAATAATCGATAAAACCCTCGGAAAAGAGACGCGCATGGGAACCGCTAAAAGAGAATAAGGAATCGGTCTCGCAACGAAATATGGGTTCGGAAGTTGGTTACGTAAGGGGAAGGTATTAGCACCCCTTACGTCCATGGTACTCCATGGGAACCATTTGGGTCATTTTACATACATGGGATTTATCTATTATTGTTTTATTTTCAAAAGAATGTTTAAAAAGAAGGGGGTGTTTTTGTTATTATAGTGATCGCTGTAACACCCCTTTTTCTACCCAAAATTATTTAACATATAATCAGAGTAAATAAGCACGCATATAAACAAAAGGGCGTCACATCGACGTTTTCAAAAACTAAAAGCTTTCAAAAACCAACATCATTCATCATCAATATATAATACACCTGGTCATTTAAAATAACACATTTCCGTTATCATGAATATTCAAGAATATGAGTTCGCAGCGGAAAATAATGAATATCCATGCATTTCATAAAATGATCCATGTCCCATACCATAATCATCTCTCAACAACCACCTCAAGATGAAATAAAACAAGTCATAACATTATGCATATCCAAATAAGATATGAGTTCAATACTACTAATCTACCCGTGTTACATGACCAGAGCATTGACTCATTACCTAGTTTTCAAACTAAAATACGGAAACTCTTCAGCTAATCTCGAGCGAGCCACCGTCCACTTACTTCAGCGATACTACTCTGGAGTATCTGCACGATACCCATGTAAAGGTAACATTCAAACAGAAAGGGTGAGAATTCAAATCATTATGAAATAGCATAATCAGGCACAATGATTAAATCGACAATTAACGGAATTCATCAGACCTTGTATAATTATGTCCATAATATTAATCCGCATTTATTTCATATGTTTCAAACATACATCAAAACTCAAGGAGTTAATATTAAAATTCAATACTATATTCTCAAATATACACATAACTACAATTATCACATAATCACATATTTCACCAAGTTATACATCCAAACATCACCAAATTCAATTACCATATGTCAAACACACATCACAATCGCATCAATACATACATTCAATTATCACATAACTCTAATGCGACTCAATGCAAGACATGTGACTCTATGCATGCGGTACCTCAATGTGAACCCAACGTTTCACCGCTTTCCGATTCAATATCTAGAATCCAAGCCACGCTTCCGATCCGGACAAGATCAAAGCAACTACCACGCCTATTTCCAATTAAGGATCAACGTGTGCTACGTCTATTTCCAATGAAGGATCACCGTTTACTACCTCGCCTATTTCCAATTAAGGATCAACGAGTGCTACATCTACCTCGCCTATTTTCAATTAAGGATCAACAAGTGCTACATCTACCTCGCCTATTTCCAATTAAGGATCAACGAGTGCTACATCTACCTCGCCTATTTCCAATTAAGGATCAACGAGTGCTACATGTGAACCCACAGTTTCACCATTTCCACAATGAAGTCGACCATGCCATGAATGAATGCACACATACCAACACCATATGCAATTAAGACCATCTCTACCATCTTAACATTCCACATATCATCATAATTCAACTCTATGAATTATCCACCAATGGTACATATACACATTCATAACAATACATCATTCACACTCCACCCATGGTACATATACACATTCATAACAATATATCATTCACAATCCACCAATGGTACATATACACATTCATAATAATATATCATTCACAATCCACCAATGGTACATATACACATTCATAACAATATATCATTCACAAATCCACCAATGGTACATATACACATTCATAACAATATATCATTCATAAATATAGGCTAATTATCAAATATGTACACATAGATTTCATCCCAAAACGAATACAACATTTAAATGTCAATTTTTCACTTTTCAAACAGTGTTAACCGGTTAACGCGTATGGTTAATCGGTTAACATGAAACAGAATCAATTTCCTGGCAATTTTCAACAGTGTTAATCGGTTAACGTATTTGGTTAACCGGTTAACGCAAGACAGAACACAATTCTAACAGGTTTTCAACAGTGTTAACCGGTTAACGCTTTTGGTTAACCTGTTAACGCAAAACAGAATGTTATTCCTGCGTTAACAAAAAAACAGAATGCAGAATTTTCTGCGTTTTTCATCGTTGGAGGACTTTCGGACCTCCGATTTCGATTCCGTAAAAAGCTACATGTTCAGAAAATAATGACTCATACAATATAACTTTAATTTACAGTTTTATCACAATCCAATCATCATAAATCCAGAGTATTTATCAAAACCTAACAATTCCAAAACCATGCAATTTAAGGATTTCAACCTAAACATGTTCCTACCCATTGACCCATAATAATAAGGATTCCCCCATTACCTCCTCAATTTGATGGAAACCCTAGCTTCTCCTTACTTTTCCTCTTCTCCTTACTCTTCCTCTTCCCTTTCTCTATCATTGTCAAATGATCAAATGAATCATATTCTCCCTCTCCTCTTACTATTTATATTAGTATTCTATTTGGGCTTAAATCATGATATATCTCTAATTTAATTAATAGGCCCAATAAAACCTAATATTTAAATATCTCTATTTAATTCAAATAAATTAAACCACTCACTATGCACACCAAGTTAATTAGTTCAATTATTTAATTATATCTCATATCAACTAAATAATTAATTAATACACCAATTCAATTAATATAATCAATTATTATACTACCTAATAACCAATTAATTACTTAACACTCCAAATAATTAAATAAAATATAATAATAATATAAGACTTAATTACTAAAAATTGGGTTGTTACACTCGCCAAGGATTGGGGCCCTTGTGCCTACGTATCACTCATTCGGGGATGAGGAATCAGAGCTCCGTAGTTCGGAGTAAAAAATATTTGTGTGTTGGTTGATTTTACCTTTGAAAAAAAGGGTTTTCAGGATGATGCCCTAAGGCACAAAAATGAGTTTGATGAGTTGTATTATTTTTACCTTGAGTAAGGGTTTTATGAAATGAGTGTTTGTGATTATATTGTACTAAAGTCTATGGGAGGAGGTGATTATTCTAGACAATAAGTCAAGCGTCTTGCGTCCAAAATAATCAGAGTAAGGGTAGGAATGCTCCATTCTTATTCATTCTCCACCACTTAAGGCTCGTGGCGCACAATAATAATCGTAATTATAAAGTATTTTTGAATTTGGATAAGAAAATGCCACTTGACGTTGAATCAAGGGTTTATTTTATTTTGATTATGAAATTTGGCTTATGCAACATGAATGCAAAGTGACCAACAAGAAAATAAAGAGTCTTATTGTAAGGTAGCCCAAAAATCCTTTTGTGTGCAAAAGTGACCTAAGCTAAACAAAGGATAATGGTCTTACAAACATGTCCCTCTAAGGTGGTGCCATGATGCTATTCTTACAACATGCATGTAAGTTACGAATGAAAATTCAAGTGTTTACGAAATATCACAAAGAGTAAAGGAAGGCTTCCAAGCAAAGGTCCTATGATGAAATCCTCTAAGTCCAAGTTGATTAAGAGTGGAGTGAATATTTTTGGTCTTACCATTTTATCATGTTTTTGTTATTTTTAATGTATGATGACAATAAAATAAATGACAAGTAAATAAACATGCATGATAAGTTTGTACAATGATGATGATAATGAGTACTTGAATGTAAATTACAAGGTAATGACATAAAAGTAAATCACAAGATAAAGAATGACAATATCACAATAATAATGGTTAGTGAATGTAAATGACACAAAATAAACCACAAGTTAATGGTAACAAAATCGCAATAACAAAGGTTAATGATAAAAAAAAGTTAGTGAAGTAAAATTAGTGGTTAGTAATATGTACAAAATGAACATCTTGAGGACTATTTTTCATAGGTCAAAAAGACTCAAAATATGACATATTAAGGGATAGCTTATCATTGATGCAAAGTATTGAAGATGATTGAAAAATCAACAAACAATAGATTTGTAACAAAGAAAGTTATGCAACCCTAAGTCCATCTATCAATATTATGATTTGTTCTCTTTATTTTTGTTTTTACTCCTCTTTTATTTAGCAAGATAGTAAGAGAGTAAATAAATTAGCATAATATAAATGATATGGTTAGATAACAATAAACATAAACATAAACATAAACATAAACATAAACATAAAGTACTTGAAATACAGTGAACAATAAAATAAATTGCAAGGAAGTAAAGTGAAATAATGTAAATGTTAGGAGTTAGTAGTTAGTGGTTAGTGGTTAGTAGAATAACAATAAGCAAATAGAATAACAAGTTAATGTAAAGAAAATGGTTTCATCTATGTATCAAATGACCAAAATATGGTTGAAATAGAGGCAACCTATCAATGCCTCAAAGTATCATGAAGGATCTATTGATCAATCATTAATAGGTTTGAAACATTGAAGGTTTTATCAACTCTAAACAACCATGGCCATAATCTAATAGATCTCATCAACCAAATAAATGTGAAAACAAGTCAACAATAAATAACAAATGAAACAAAATACAAAGTTTGACTAAAGATGGTGGATGAAAGTAGCAAGAGTAAGAAATCCCAAAAGAAAAAAGTGTAAACCAAAGTTAATCATCATTTTTTATAAGCTTGAGTCTAAACCCTCTCAAAAGATCAACCAAGAACAAACAACCATTTTCAACACAAAAATAGAACAAAAAAGTTAACAAAGTTTAAGCTAAAATCATTACCCAAAAAATGTTGAAAAAGGGTAGGTTGAAATGGTGTTGAGCTTGGATGTAAAGCAAGGGGTTTGGGATGAAAGTGTTTATGGTGGACGTATAGTGAAGAAGCTGAGTTATGAGTGTTAGAGAGTGAGAAGCTTTGAAAAAAATATGAAAGAGGACAAAAAAAGTTGGTGGGGTAGCTTTTTAAGTGGGAAAGATTTTTTTGTTTTGACCTAGGTTTGGAGAGGAGAGTGAATGGTACTTGGACAGAACTTTTGGGGGATAAGGTATCATCAACATACTGAAGGTGAGAGACCTCTAAAATAGAGGATCCAACTTTAAACCCTGAAAGGAGGCTAAGGTGAGAAGCCCTCTTAATCATCCAAATAAAACCTTATGTCATTATGAGGAAAAGGAAGGGAGCTTGAGGGTCTCCTTGTTTCAGACCTCTTTGGATCTAAATCTTTTGATTTGGGGAGTCATTAACTAACATAACCAAATTTCTTGAAAACACACAATTCCCTCATCAAGGATTAAACTGAATTTGGTAAGCATATAATCTAGGAAACTTTAGCTAATTGTAATGCATGCTTTCTCAAAATCAACCTTAAAGGTAAAATAAGCCTTTATGGTACGTTTGGCCAAATTAATTACCTCATTATTATCCACTACTCCGTTGACCAACAATCTTCCTTTTTAAAAGGCTAGCTGGTTAGAGAGATCAACTTGTCCATCACCAATTCAAATCTCTTATATAAAACTTTGGCTACCAACTTGTAAAGAGATCATACTAATGAGATAGGTTGAAAGTTTCGTAAAAGAGAGGGGTTCTTAATTTTAGGAATAAGATTCAAAAAATATTAGGCAAAGTTATAGGCTAAGGATGCAAAGCGGTGAAAGTCAACAAGCATGATCCCTTCATCATCTCTCACCAGATTCCAAAACCTTTTAAAGAAATAAATTTAAACCATCAGCACTCAACCTCTAATTTCCATCACACTAGGACACAACCCCATCAAGCACCTCAAGAAGGAAAGCATAAGTCAAGGCCGGATTATACTCCATAGAGAGAGATATCAAAATGGAATACCATTTATCATAGGTGAGTATTTAATTGCTTTTAAAAACCTCTCATAGAAATAATTAAAAACCTCTTGTTGAATCTTGCCCGATTCTTCAATCCAAACGTCCACTGCCTTTAGTAATATAATCAAATTTCTTCTCCTCCTAATTTTATTGTAAGCATAAAAGAAACCCTTACTAGCATCCCCTTCATTGAGCCTTACTAACATCCCCTTCATTGAGCCATCTAGTTGTAGTTCTTTGAGACAATTAAGAGTCATTTATGTTGATAAAATCCTAAATATTAGCAATAGATTTGGACCTAGAGTTCACTTCTTCAATAGATATGGATTTTGGCTCGTCAGCAAATCTAGATTCCCAATCACAATTCTAAGAAACTCAATTTGGTAATCCATATTACCAAAGACCTGTTTATTCCAACCTCTAAGAGTGACCTTAAAATATCTAATCTTTCTCATAATAACAAAGCCTACCAACTTTGATTTAAAGAAGTAGAATGGTAATTAAGAACCAACTCATGAAAATAAGTATTAGACAATCAATGATTGTTAAACCAAAAAGTTTTGGATCCCACAACTAATTATCGTACTTCATAATGAGAAAACAATGACCAAATACATCTCTAGGCAACACCCACTATGCTACAATCCTCCTCCAACCCCACCTATCATCAGAAATTAAGATTTAATCTAGTCCACTAATAACATCTCAATTAGGCTGGAACCAGGTAAACTATTTTCCCAAAATGGAAGATCTAGCAAGTTAATATGGAGATGAAAGATGAGAAAGAAACAAACTTTGAATTACTAGAGCGGTTAGAAGACCCATCACTTCCTCTTATTTCAATAGGCCAAGAAATTGAGTTAAAATCTTTTATGACACACAAAACCTCACCTCCAAGCATATACTTGTGTGAGCAAAGGTCAACTAACATACTTATTTTGTTTGCTAATTGTCATACGGTGAACTGACCTTATTTGGATTTGTAATCGCAATGTCGCGGTTAGCAAGAGTCGCCACCGACTTTTCTTTTATCCCTTAAGGAAAGGTGGAAAAGAACAGGAAAGACCTTAATTTTGAATTCTTAGGTTCGGGAGGTACTTTATACAAAGGGAAGGTGTTAGGCACCCTTTGTATCCACGGTTATCCATGGGCTCTTAATTGCTCAATCATTTATGTTTTCTAGTCTAAAAAGGGTGGTTGAGAAATGTATAAAAAAAACGTTTTGAAAATGAGAATTTAACTTTGTAATGATTCTTGCATGAATATATACAAAGTGGTTATCTCGTTTGGTTTTTTTTGAAAGTAGTTTAGAAAAATAGTTTTCTTTGGAGGTAGTTTGAAAGTGGTGATTTTCCAAAAGATGTTTGAAAGGTGTGGGGTGTGAAAAATATTTTTTAGGTTATGAATGAGCAATTAAGGTTATACCTGTCCGAGGTCTTTCTGGGCATTTCCCATCCTTATGAGGGTAAAACTGTCCTTACTATTGAGAAGTAAGTAGTTTTATCCTTGGGATGTAAAAGGGTCATCGTAGGGTCATCGATAGGTCATTGAAGGCAACAGTTGTGAGGATACCTTAGCACTCGAAGGGACTATCATCATTTAACCGTAGGCTACACCGAAGGGTCATCGAGGGACAAAATCGTATTTTCGAAGGCAACATCCGAGGGACTATGATGATTTTACCGGAGGGTCTTTGCTAAGGATATCCCCACGTTCGCGGGACATGACCGTAATATTGTAATCGTGGAGTCATAAAGAGAGGTCCGATATCATTTGTTTAAAGTCCATGTTTTTAAGTTCATTAGGTAATTATGGTGAATTTCCACATTAAAACCAATTAAAACCAACACATTACAATCAATCAATACATTAAAAATAGACATATTAAAATCAATAATCAATATGAATCTTCACATTAAGGTGAAGTAATTTGGAATCCATCTCCACGACAGTCTCTCACACGTAAGGGTACCTAGCCGGCCACTTCATGGAAGCTTTTACATCATTCAACGCACGAGTTAGAGCATAAGGGTAAAATATGATTTGATTAATACCATAAAATGCCATAAAATGCACATAACAGTTAGAGGTCAGGCCAAATGATGCAACAATAATGAAATACACATAACATGGAACAGCAAAGGGACAAAGCAGCCACTGTCCCGTTCGCCTCTGCCTCGCCTAGCGAAGGCTCAGCGAAGACTCGCTGCAGGCTCGCCTAGCGATGAGCTGGCGAGCGACCACGGGTTTGGAATTTCAGAACAGTATGACTCCAACATGTTACGTATTTTATCACATTCAATTACAGCAATAACATGGTCCAATATTCATAATGTTCAGGCACAGTTGAGCTTGCATGCAAAGTATGATCTCATATCCAAAAATTCAATATGTCATGAGGTGTTATGCATTTAGAACTTATGGAATGAAGACATAAAACGGTAATGATACACAAACCTGTTTGCAATCTAGTGATGATGCTGAATTGATGGATCCTTGTTGGTGTCAGGTTGAGTTGGGCAGCGGTAACTCCGGTGCGGCTACGTGGCCGTCAAAATTCCCGTGCTAGGGTTTCCGTCCGCCTTTCTCTGCTTTCTCCGTGTTGTTTCTCTGTTTTCGTCCGTCTGTGGGTGTCTTTTTTTCGTGGCAGTGGAGCATGTATTTATAGTAGAGGTAGTGGTAACCTAATGGGCTTAAAATGAGGTCCAAAATTTCAGATTTCTGCCAGCTTCGCTAGGCGAGGGAATTGCTCGCCTAGCGAGCAAGCTAGGTCTGGGCCTTGTTCTGGATCTGACGCTTCGCTGGGCGAGTTGCATGATGAAATGCTCGCTAGGCGAAGAAGCTGCTCGCCTAGCGAGCTAGCTGTTTTGGGCCACTTTTGGGTTGGGCCTGTTGTAAGCTGGGCTTTTATTCACTTGATGTCGGTGCCTTGCAGAACAAGTCGGAGGGTCTTGAGAAACGTTTGGTAATGCCAACGGGCAAATTTTGGGGTATGACACTAATAATGGTTTGGAATATACATTAACCACAAAATAAGCCGACTTTGTAACACCCCAACTCCAAACATGCAACAAGAAAACCATGGCTTGAGAAGGATATTATAGCCCTCTCTTTCTAGTTGCACCAAATGGAAATAAGACCACCAGTATTACCCACCCAAAGAGTTATCAAGAATAAGATCCCTCACCTTCCTTCTTTTAATTCTACCTCTAACCCCGTGATACTAAAATAATACACTACCATATGTACCTCACCCAAGACAACTAGGAAACTCTCTTCTTTCTATCCCCTTTATCCAAAGTCATAAGATTTTATACCTCAACCTCATCACTTAACAGAAGTTCACATCCCAACTTCTCTTTAAGCCTTAAAAAATTTTAGCTATAACATTCTCAACACCCTCAAACACCTTAGGTAAAGGCGTTACCAAACCTAACAAACGTGATGGACAAGAAATAGAAGATGCTTCTAAATAAAAAGATATAGAAAACCTAGGAGAAATCAAACCTTCATCTGGTATCAGCGTATGAACACTATCCTAAAAACAAAAGTCAATAGAAGAACAAGCTTGACAACAACCAAGTTAAAGGGGGTCGAATCAGTACGTTAGCTCTTTCCAACACCAAGTGACTCACGTGTAATCTCTACTCTTCTATTTACAGCAAAGCACACATGATCCAAGGTTAATCAAGACAACAAACATGCATTCATTGGCCCAATGTACAATGTTGACTTTACGCACGTAGTAGATAAATGGTTGGGATTTATAAGTTTCACTTTTCCATTTTCTTTCATAATATTATGAAAAATTCCATGCAAAATGTAAAGTGAAATGGCTTTACTTTTCACAATACTGACTGGATTAGGATTTCCTAGAAAATTAGGGTGAATGCCTTGCATAGGCTCAACAAATATAAAAGACCTGACTGCTTTCTCTCTCTCAAAAGCATAATGAAAATGAACATACTCTAGCAAGTCTACCTCAACTCTCTTACTACCAAAAAGATGTTTTTCAACTTTCCTATCAACAAGATGACACATCTCAAACTTTATCCATCCTCTAGCAAAGGGAAAAGTCTCATTCCCATCATAATCTTCCACGTCACAAATATCCTCTTATTTTTTTCAAAATCGATAAAACCCTAATCAATGCTTCCATCATCAACCTCATTAACTTGGCAATCTTATGAACTAGAAGAATGTACAATATTTACTTTATTCTAAATATGAATGTTCTTATTTTCTAATCAGAGCAGGGTTGCATCTTCTTCTACATGACAACATGAGAAGTCCTTTAACACCCAAATGCTAAAAATGAAGGACCCTATTGACAAGGTAACCTTCTAATTAATAAGAGGGTCAAAATTAGTTAACATCGTGACTCTCTCTTTATCATAGTGTATTGGATACTTAACACCACTTTCAACCTCCATAACTTTTTCAAATAAGTTACCTATGCTAGTATAAATCTCTTATAGACTAAGCATGGAGAGGGATTCCTCTACAAGTGATCCAAACATATTTCTTGAAGGAGGAAAAAGAAGGTGACCAAGAGTTGAGAGACACAAAGAACTGTTAGGAAAAAAATAAAGCATAGAGAAAAAAGAGGAACACAATAACAACATAAGAGATTAACGTGGAAACTTTAAAACCTGGGAATAAACCATGATCGTTGTCAAATTTCAAACAGAGAATAACACTATGTGAAAATTGTTAAATTACATAGACTACCCTCAACCATCCTAAAGCCCCAATACACTCGCACTCTCCAAAGAAAATATTTTACTACCTCTCACAACACTCTAAAACAAGAATATAAGAGAAAATATAAAAAGTGAAATACAAGTTTAAAGTTTTTTTGATTGGTACATCTTGGAATGAATAACTTGAATCCTATATATAGCCTTACACTCCCTCTTCCTTCACAAAACTAAGCAATGTGGAACTTCAAAGAACTTGTATCCTATATATAACCTTGGAGTCTCTCTTCATTCATAAAACTAAGCGATGTGGGACTTCTTCAACATGTATATTTTTAACCAACCCCAACAAGAACAGATTTCAAAACAACTTTTTAGATAATCTAAATTCATTCAAAGCTTCTTCATCAGAACAACTAAGGAGAAGATAAACGCCTCCTAGATTTGAAAGTTTAAAATGAGAAAAATCAAAGATAAAAAGGTTCTCAAAAACATCTTTAAAAGATATTGAATTTTAAAAAATCCCAACTAGACATGGAGAAGGCCAAACCAACATAAAACCATCCCCTATGTCGCTACGCGAAAAATACAGAGTCGCCATCGGTTTTTATTTATTCCAAAGGAAAGGGAAAATATCGAGAAAACCCCAAAGTATGGTCGTCGCAACCACGAACAGGTTCGGAAGTCGGTTATGCAAGGGGAAGGTATTAGCACCCCTCACATCCATGGTATTCCATGGGAACCATCTAGGATGTTAGCGCTTACGTGTGTATTGCTTATCGAATGTTTGCTTGCCAAAGGTATGCGGAGATGGAGGTAGATTTTAAATTAGTGTGCTCGCCAAGGAATGGATCCTCGTGCCTACGTATGCCCACTTGTTGAAGTGAGAAATCAGAGCGTCCGTAGTTCGTGGTTTTGAAATTGTTTGGGTTTATTTTGTTGATTTTATTACCTTGAAGAAGGGTTTTCGAATGGTGTCGCCCTAAGGCTCAAACAAAAGGTTTGAATGTGTTGAATTGTTTTTATGTTTTTGAGAAAGCGTTATTGATTTCGGATTGCACTAAAGACTATGGATAAAGGTGAATGCCTCAAACGGTCAAGCCGAGCGTCTTGTGTTCGAAGCATTCAGAATGAGTGTAGGAAAGCTCCAGTCTCATCCTTTCTTTATCTCTTAAGGCTCGTGACGTACGATCCCAATCGCCATTTATTGTGTTTTTGGATTTGATTTGGAAAAGACCGCTTGACGTTGGATCAAGGATTTGTTTATTGAATTTGACTTGAAAAATGGACCACTTGACGTTGGATCAAGGGTTTGATTATTGTTTGCGAAATGGTGAGCGTTCCTAATGCCTACGGAGTATCTAATCAAGCAAAAAAAGAAAGCGAGTAAATGCGTACATGAGAAAGGGGAGAGGGGTACATGTAAAGTACAAGGGAGTGCGGAAATAAAAGGTCTCATTGTCAGGTAGCCCAAGAGAAAGCCATGTGTGTGCAATTGTGTACTAAACTGGAAAGCATGCAAAAAATTACAATTGATATTACAAATTCTTCTTGATCCTTGCACGTTTCTTCCATGTTAGGTCATATTTGTCCAAAGTCTCTTTTGCAAAGGGTCCTAATGAGTCTCTAAGTCCATTGTCCAAAGTTCTCTCCATGCTTGGGAAATTGTTATCTTTTTTCATTTTTTAAAGTCTTGACCATTTTTAGATTCATTTTAGAATGAAGTGAATATGATGGAGTATGGATGTACAATGTGATAAAAGCAAAATAAAAAAGTAAGAGTGCATAAAGTAAATGACCAAAATTAAAGGTTAGGAACGGAAATTAAAATACGAAAAATTAAAGGAATTAGAAGCGGAATTATAAAGAATTAGATGTTAGAGGGCGGAAATTAAATGTTAAAGTTAATTGTTAGAAGGTTAATCAAAGTTAATATAATGTTCAATATCAATATCAAAATCTACATCAAATTCTAATATCCACATAAACCACACTATTATCATAAACTCAAAATCAATTAAAATTCTAAAATTCAAAACAATTATCAAAAATAAAAATCAAATAAAACTCTAACCAAATAGCAAATTATAAATCTAAGACAATTATCAACCAATTAATTCATGCTTATCCTAATTGAAATTCTAAACAAACAATTATTAAGTCTACATTCTAAACAAAATTCTAATTAAGCTACTACTATGTCCTAATAACTAATATCTCCTAATTAAGCCGATGGATCAACTAAATCTACAAAAAATAAGCAAAGGTTCCAACAAACGTGGCAGAATGGGCCCTGGATAGTGGATTAGGCCCGAGCACATGGGGTATGGATAGTGAAACGTGGCGCCTTGCATAATTGCCTTGGGCCTTATCCAATTCACACTGCATCTACTGAAAGCAGGTAGCAACAATGAAAAACAAACAGAAAAGCGCTTATTCAAACGCGCTTATCACAAGCAGAAATGCTCTCAATTCTCATATGGAGATTCTAACAGAAGTTCGCAAATGATTACGCAACGGTGACAAATAACATCATCTAAAATCCAATACATCATCATGGCAAAGGAATCAAAGTGTAAGCATAAGGATCAAGAACTACCTGTCGAAGACGACGACGGCGGTGGCGACGATGATGAAAAACACGAGCACAACTTCTGATCGCCTCTCTTCCTCTTCTCGCAATGTTGGAGCGAATTGGAAGCGTGTGAGCGATAACGATCTGCGAGCTGCGAAGCTTCCGGTGGCGGTGGCGATGATGACGAACACGCACAGCTTCTGAGCGTCTCTCTTCCTCTTCTCACAGTGTTGGAGCGAGCTGGAAGCGTGTGAGCGATAACGATCTGCGAGTTGCGAAGCTTCCAGTGGTGGTGGCGGCTTAGCTCTGTCGTGTAGAGCTTCGAGTGATGAAGCTCTCACAACAATGGGAGATGAGCGTGTACTGAAGGTGGGAGGGAAGCGATTGCACAATGCTTTTCGAATGAGGGGAAAAAAGTCTGAACAAAATGATTGGCAATGATTGCCACTTATATAGCTTGATCCAAGAGGGAAATTTGGAGAATTGGATTTGAAGTTAAATCTGAAGCGTCTAGCTGGCATCTAAGTGAAGGTGAGTTTTAAGTCATTAAATCACGTGGGATTTGCCACAAGTTCAATTCTCTAATCCCTTTGCTTCCAATCTTTGACCCAACTGTGGATATCCGTTATTGAACCAAATTGATTTGTATTCAATAACTGGATTATTGCTTGAATGACCACTGATTTGAATTGGACTGTTATTTGGATGATTGCTGATTTGAATTTTGCAGGACACATGATGTCATGGAATTGGTATTGCACACCGTCTGCTTTGTACTACAAAGGTCAAGCCAAGGACTGCAAAGGCCAGGCTTTGAAGCCTTATTGCAGGTTACATCTGTGTTGAAATGGTCTTGCTGCAAGCATCGTGTTTCCATCTGATGACAGGGCCTTGTTTTGTTGCCTCCATTTTTCCCACTGATACAAGTACTTGAATCCTCCATTTGCATCTGATAGAGAGGTGTTTGTATAGTCAGATAAGGTTGTGTTGTAAATTCAAATCACAGGAGAAAGTGTTTGAATTCTCCATTTGCAAGCTGACAAAGCTTATGGTAGCTGAACATATCAATTTCATCCCCAAAGTTGGTCCATAACTCAGCTTTGATGGACTTGTCACTGTTACCGATACCAATCACTTCTACAAAAGCTGTAAGAGGAGATGGTAGGGGTGAATCAGGTGATACTTTTACAATAATCTGCTTCTCATCCGGTGATTTTCCAATGACAACTAAACCCTCAGATCGCACGACTTGAATCACTGTACGAACCCTTCATCCAACACAGCAGGGTAACAGTTCCACATTGACAAAGACGGCAGGGCTTAATGAATCCATATTCAGGTTGATTCAATTGCAATCTGTAATGCGAATTGGTTTATTTTCTTGTTGACTATGAAGTAGCTTTCTCCATTGCTCTTTGCACTTCTGATTTACTTTAACATTTCCAGGAATTTTGGTCAATTCAACATTTGATGTTGCATCTGTATTCAAGCGAGCCCTTTTTGATGATTCCGAAACCTTTGGAGCGCAATCAGCCTAGCAGGTCTGCAGCAGGCTTGTGAAATGGTTTGTTGCAGGTTTGTGAAATGGTTTGTGGCAGGTTCATTAATCTGTGTGTTTTGGTTTGGTGCAAAGTATTGGCAATGTTCTTTTTAATGTGTTACAGGGTTGGCTTCTGTTGGGTGCTGCAGAGGCTGCTGCACAATTCAACCATGCTGCTGGATGTTGCTGCACAATTCAACCATGCTGCTGGATGTTTGAACTTGGGTTCTGCTCGTGAAGCACAAGGAGTTTGCAACCAATGTCCCAACCTCCACAATCACACGATCCCCCAGTTTTCCATCGACGGATCAACGATGAAGGTTCACCTTTGTTTGGTGAACCATGTACACCACCTGGAAGTATAACTGTAGAGCTAACCGAGATATCGTTTTCTCCTGACCTGCACAAGCATATTCCGTCTTCCAAGCACTTCTTCTCATGCAAACTATAATCACTATGAATCCATTCATTGTTCAAATTTTCACATAATGTCTCAATGACAACAGCAGCAAGCTCCATGCTCGGTATGAACTTTGGGGGTCCTTGATTCGTCTGATTGACATCAACACCCAATAGGACATATTCTTTAATCATGCACTGTCTCTTGGAGTTCTGATTGATTGCTTCAGTGATTTTGGAGGTAGAAGATTTCATCTGAGCTACGAGATGGTATGCATAGCACAAATTTTTCTTTATTTCCAATGACTCATCCATCCACCACTCTTCTTCTTAATTTCATTCACCAAGTAGAATGTAAAACAGTAGCCTAAATCATTCTTTTCCTGTGATGCTAAACTATTCTTTGTAGCAGCATAAATCTTTCTATCATCATTGAGCACCAACTTAAACAAAGGCATGCCATTTGTTACTGTAAGCTGCAAGAGACCTTGGATTGATGATACCTTTCTCTTATCATCCTGAATTGAATTCTTTAATTGCAGCTCCTAACTCTACTTGACGGTGTGCCAACTGGTTCCCTTGTAGGCTGTTGCAGGATGGTGACAGGATTTGTGGCACTAGGATGGTTTTATGTATCTGTTGTCTTTTACCATGTAAGTATTGTGTCATTGACTTTGATTCATTTCCTTGGATTTCATGCAGGTCACATGCACATGGAGGGTGACTAGTTGAACAAAGCTACATGATGGCCAAAATTGAGTTTTACGACCTTTCAGGACACATGGAAAAACAAACAGTCAAAGTTTAAAGATTGAGAATGGAATCAGAATTGGGATTGGGGATATAGGGTTTTAGGAATTTGGGGGATTGGGTTGACTTTGGTCAACTTTGACCAAAAAGTCAACTGTTGACCAAAGTCAACATGTGGTCAAACTTCCATTTTTTTTGTAATTTTCTCAATGCTTGGACATTTGTGATGAATGTGTAATGGCAATTGGAGTCACATGAATGAAATGAACGGTTTACGTATAGAAGTGATCCTTGTATGACCTTGGGTGAACTGAATTTGAAATGAATGAATTTGTTGACCATGATTATGACAATGCCTTGACTTGAAATGCATGATGAATTCGAAATGAATGAATCATTAACATGTACCAAGGGACATAACCATATCTTGAATGACCAATGACAAACGTGAAGCATAAATCTTGACCAGGACCAAAAGGCACAATGAACTAGGACCTATGGACCAAGCACTAATGGAAATGATAATGGCATGGAGTGGACTTGAATAACATTGCCCAAATGAAGCCAAGCAAAGTATGAACCATGGTTTGAAGATATTAGATGAAATAGCACAACATGCACTCAGGACCAAACCAAGGGATGCAATCACATGATGCATATGTGGGGAGTGAGAAGCCTGATGGAATCAGGAGTAACAGGATCCACATGCCTGAACTACGCACAAGAGGTTGGGTGAAACCTTGGTCAAGTAAGGATCCTCAAAATAGGGTTTTACTTCCTTGAGGAGCCACAAGTAACACCAGATACAAGCACAATACCCAAGCATCAAGGGACATTTCCACGTTAGGGTTTGATTGGGGCCACCCCAAGTTTGCTGAGAAATCCTAGTTTCCACTAGGTGTAAGCATAAAGCTCTGAATCGAAATCACCTGTATCCTTGTGTTGAGCCATGCTTATGCAGATGAAATGCATGCTCATGATGATATGAAAATGTTTAGGGTTAGCGGTCTATATGATCATGGTGAAGGGTAAGGGTGAATTTTGGGGTATGACACCCTATAAAAGAAAACATTGTGCACATGGATGAAGAAGGGAGAGAAATAGAGGAACCTCCTTTATTTAAGGTATTTGGGAGAAGAGTCTCCTTAAAAGAACATTTACCATTCCTAGCTTCCTTTGGACATTCTAGAGGACGGCAAAACTATTTTGACTAAAGATCGTATAGTTTGGCTTGGTGAACAAAGCCACCTAGCTTCGCAACTTGAAACTTCCAAACCAAACACCATTAAATCGATCTTGCAACATATTAATATTCTTGACATCACAAAATCTTACTGAACTAAATCCATATCTAGCCTTATTGTGATTTCCCAGAATAAAAACCTCCATAATGGATCCAAACCAAAAATTTAACGACAAAGATTTGCTTACGAGATATGCCTAGGGAAGTTTGAAAAGTAAAACGGCAAGAGATCTTTCGAACACTTCATGATAATAGTGACACAAATAGAAAGAAAAAAAGTTAAAGTGTAATGCAATGAATGAGATTTAAAATCAAAAGAGAATGAGATGCAATTTAGGTCATGAATTCAAGAAACGGTATGGATTTACATGATTTTTTGTGACATTTTGGTTGGTACCCAATATAAAATTATTTTTTTCCTAATTATAAGCAATATTTGAACAAATTTTATGTATCCCTTATTAGTATTGCTCATTTATTTTAGAATATAAAAAGCTAAAATAATACATATTAATATAAATATGGTATTTTCAAAAGATCAACATACACAATATACATATTAAATTACTCCAAAAAAAAATGCATTTTCCTTGGTGAAAAGCACGTCACAACCTTTAATATTACCCTGTAACTGCCAATTTATGAAGTAACGAATCACTCCGAAAAACGTTAGTCGCATCTACTTGCTGGGTAAAATTCATGTCGCAATTGTCTGTAGGCAAGTAACTAACCCATATGGCCGTCTGCAGGTTTAACGTTGATAACATGATCCGCAACTAGCAAAGTGTAATTCCACAATAACTTTTATAACATATCATTCGTAGGGTATTTTCCCTCTCGCATATAACAATTAATTAAATAAAAAAATATTATATTATATTTATATTATTATTTATAATAATATAAATATAAAAACAAATAATTTGTAGCCAATAAAATTTAAATTAGATAAAAATATTTAAATCCAGAATTAATTAAAAATATTAAAATTTAAAAGTAATAAAAAAATATTTAAATACAAAATTAATTAAAAATATCTAAATATTATACAAATTAAAACTAGAAATAGTTAATAATACTTAAAAATTAATCTTCTTCACTTACATTTTCTTCGTCGTTCTCATTTACCTCCCCTCCTTGCCCACCAACCGATCCAAATCCAATAGCCCTGTTATATCTACTGAAACCTTGATTTTGACCCATAGAAGTTCCTTGTTCTCTCTAGCCTTCTCATCATCTTTTGTCTTTCCTTGGACATCCATCAATGTGTTGAATATATTATCAGAAAAATTCTTTTCAATGTGCATTACATCAAGATTATGTCGCAATAAATTATTTTTCCAATATGGGAGGTCCCAATTTTTTTTCTTTTTGTCCAGTTGCGTGTGTGTCCACGTATCCTGGAATTGTGCTTGTTTTTCCATAGTCTGTGAATTTTGATAGATCACAAACCATGTTCCATACTTCAACTGATAACAAACTAGGGGATGGATGGGTGGGTGGGGTGGGGGTGGGGGTGGGGGCAGATCTGTTACTTCTTTATGTTTTTAAAAGCATTCTTGTTTCTTCTAAAGACATGGTTTTCTGGGGTAGGAGTCTACAGTGACAGTCAAACCATGAACTTTTCCTTTCTTTTTCCAATGTAAACGCCTTTGTGTAATCCATGCAGGAGACAAACCATTTAACCATGTGTCCAACCATAAAACATGGAATATGCAGGAAAAGTCGTTAATAGTCCACATCAAAGCAACTCTCATATTAAAGTTTTGTTTACGAGATATGTCATAAGTCCATCCTCCCATCCACAACCTCTTTAAATCATCAATTAAAAGTTGTTAATACACATCAGTTCCCACTCTTGGAATCGACTGTCATAGAATGCGGCAAGTAAAAACATGTATGATTTTGTCATGCACATCTCAGGGAGGGAGGTTGTAAGGGGTAACAATAATTGGCCAACAAGAATATCCAATTGTCAACGCTTTAACATATGGAGTAAACCATTAGAGCATAATATGAGTATGACATTTCTGGATTCTACGAAAAATTTAGGATGTATCTAATCAAAGTGCTTCCATGCCTCACCATCTGATGAGTGTCGCATCGTGCCTGAACTAATTTTGTATGTATGATGCCATGTCATTTGAGTAACACTATGCATTGAAGAAAACATTCTCGACAACCTTGGTATTATTGGCAGATAAAACATGGATTTCCCTTTTAAGCATTTTTTCTTACGATCAATGGATTTACTGCGAACTAGATACCTTGGACTATTACAAAAGCTACATTCCATCAATGCTTAATCGTTAGTACCAAAATCATTGTCATAGAACAACATGCAACCCGAAACTCAACAATCAATCATTCTTACTTCTAAACCTAACTTCGACACCAACCTCTTTGCGTCATAAAAACTTATAGGAAAATTGTCTTTCATAGGAGTGACGTCCAACGTCATTTGAGTAAAGAATTCCAAACACTGATCAGGAACATTCTAATTTGACTTTACGGCCAACAATCTCACACACATTGATAATTTAGAGTCCGACGAACCCTCAAACAATTATGCATTAATTTCTTTAATAATTGATAAAATTTCTGTGCTTTCTCATTCGACAATTCTTCCCCATCAAAACCTTATTGTTCATCATATGTCACATTCACCCCAAGAGCATCGCCAACCATGTCACCGATTAGATTAAATCGTTCTTCATATTGCATATGTGGTTGACTGTTTGAATTATGTTATGTATTATTAGTCTTTGGTACATTACTCGACATTTCTTCTTCATTTGATGTCCAAACCCAATAATCTTTCCTAAAATCCTTTCTCTTCAAATGATTTTCTACTTATTA